>NW_007260480.1:64567-75473 GCF_000164805.1 Carlito syrichta
CACTCCAGTCTGGGCGACAGAGTGAGACTCCAACTCAAAAAAAAAAAAAAAAAGAGTAAAGGTTTGGCTTTTTGAAATCTTTGAGTTATCACTTAGGCTAAATGAATGACTATTATTTTCCAGTGACCTGTGATCCTATTTTGAGCAAGTGTTTTAAACCTTTGATATTTGATAAACTTTCCAAGATGAAAATTTCAAATTTTAAATTCAGTCTTGACCACAAACTAAATTTTTGGATATTTGGGCCCCTGAAAGTCCAAGAGAGATATATTAGGCTTATTTTGCATGTTAAAATCATAAAGGAAGCATTGTCAAATAAGAAATGGTGTTTAACTTTCTTTGGGTTATATTTATATATGTGTGTGTGTGTTTCTTTTCTTTTTTTGAGTAAGAGTTGCATTCTGTCATCCAGGCTGGAGTGCAGTAGCACACTCATGGCCACCACTGCCTCCACCTGCTGGGCTCAGGCAATATTTCCGCCTCAGCCTTCCAAGTAGCTGGAAGGCATATGCTACCACGCTTGGCTAATGTTTTGATTTATTGTAGATATGAGGTCTTGCCAAGTTGCCCAGGCTGGTCTTGACCCCCTGGGCTCAGGCAATCCTCTCACTTTGACCTCCCAAAGCACTGGGATTACAGGCAAGAGCCACTGTTCCCAGCAAATGTGTTTGTTTTGTTTTTTTAGAAAGTAGGATTTATTGAGAGGATAGAAAGTCTCCCAGAGCGGGAGGGGACCCAAGGGGGTTGCCCATGATTTTTAATATATGTTCCAAAGTTGTATGAGATTACTAAAATTGTGATGTCTTAGTATATGTTATAACTAATAATTATGATTATTATGTTAAATTGTTATATGCCACAGAAATAACCACATTTCCTTGTCAAATGCATCTTTAACCATGGCTTTTCTAAAACTTGTCATTCACAGACAACAATTGCTTTACTTTGATTCTTCTCAAAAAGCAGTTTATAATTGGCAACAGTCTAAAATTTGTTTTTTTCCTCAAGGAAATTCATGGAAAGGACCCTGACAGGTACTCTTGAATACATGCTTCTGATAATTTTGGAGATCATACCATTGGACTAGGAAAAAACTTCCAAGACTCTAATTAAAAAGTGGATGTTTTTGTGAGGATTACTAGTCCAGCATCAAGCAGAACAAGAATTAATTACATGAGCCTAAACTAATAGAGGATTAAAATAATTTTTATGACTTTTTTTGTTTGAAACATTACTATTTTCTCTACATTTTAAAGCATTTGTCTTTCTCTGATTTCCCCAGAGTTTGGAAGCTATTTGTGAGTATTCTGAATTTATGGCAATATAGTTTTCTGCATGACTTAAGTAAGAATCTGTTTTCTTTTGTAAACAGGACACTTTGGAGACACTAGTTTTGTTAACAAGGCTTTGACTGAAACGGTCTATTTTCAGATATCACTAGTCTGCTTTGAGGACTGAGATTGACTTTACAGAGTTAATGCAAAGATCCTTGGGAAGGCTGGTCCGGTACTTTGTCTACAACTTTCCCTTTCAAAGTTCCTGGCCTTTGGTAAGCAAAGAATGTCACTTTCTGACAGGTCCAGGAACCTCAAGTTATTTTGGAACCTCAAAGAAAGAGGAATTCACCCAAATCCTGAAGGTACTGCCAGCACAGTCTGATGGCAAGTTCTGGGCTTGGCTTCCTATCCTTGAGGCTTTTAAAAGTCTAATATGAAGCCGGGCTCGGTGGCTCAGCCTGTAATCCCACGCCTTTGGAAGGCTGAGGTGAGTGGATTGCCGGGTTCGAGACCTGCCTGGGCAACTTGGCGAGACCTCATCTCTACAATAAATCAAAATGAGCCGGGTGTGGTAGCGCACGCCTGTAGTTCCAGCTACTCGGAAGGCTGAGGCGGAAGGATCGCCGGAGCCCAGCAGGTCGAGGCTGCAGTGGCCGGGATGGCCGGGAGCGTCGACTGCACTCCAGTCTGGGCGACAGTGAGACTCCAACTCAAAAAAAAAAAAAAAGTCTAATATGAGATTCTTATGGAAAAGTTCTAGCAAAGCCAATTAAAAAGAGACTATGGTCAGGTGTGGTGGCTCACACCTACAATCCCAGCACTTTGGGAGGCTGAGGCAAGAGGATTGCCTGAGTCCAGGAGTTCGAGACCAGCCTAGGAAACATAGCAAGACTACGCCTCTACAATAAATCAAAAAATTAGCTGGGTGTGGTGATACACACCTATAGTCCCAAATACTTGGAAGGCTGAGGCAGAGGGATCACCTGAGCCCAACAAGTCGAGGCTGTAAAGGCCATGAGTGTGCACTGCACTCCTGCCCAGGCAACAGAGTAAGACTTCAACTCAAAAAAAAAAAAAAAAAAAAAAGGGTCTACATAGCCATTCACTATTCTTGCTACACTTGATGCAAATAATCAGGCCAAGTATAATAAGACTAAAGCTTATTTTGCAAATAAATCGGTCCTACTATGATTTTTCTGATAAAATTGGGTGACTGGAGAGATAAAATTATGTTTTAAAAGAAAACTGTAGTAAACCTATTATTATACTCTAGCATTGTCCTCTGTTTTTGAGTTTTTATTATTTGCCTAAAATTTCGACTGAATTCTGAATTCTTTCCTGTCTACAAGTCTCCAAACTAATGTTTCCAATTTATTTTTCAATTTTTCTGACTTGGAGTCAGTAGAAACTAAAACTGTGCTTTTCTCAAAGTCCTACAAACTGAAGTTGGACAACAAATAAACTTCAGGAGAAATCATGTCTATTTACATGTAAACAGTCTTCTTGTCTGCTGATGTGTGGAGAACTTATAAAGTTCACTAAAACACCTGATTCGAAGTACAATCCAGAATAATCTGTCAGATTGCCACTGCCATCTGAAGATGCTTCAGAGACTCTAGAAAAACGAGTCTATAGACTACTCCAGACATTAACTTTTGTTTTCCTTTAGTTTCCATAGAAACGTTTCTTATGAAAGATGTTTGCCTGCCCCAGATAAAGAAAGCCCATCTGCAATCCCACCTCCTGGAATGGGACACAGCTGTTTAACCAAATTGATCTATTCTCAGGGCTAAGAGACTGATTTAGGAAGACATGGGAGGACATTCACATTTGCTGTTTTCTGCTTATCCCAGTTTGTTTTTCCGCTCCTTTGTCCATTTCTAATAATCCCTAACCCAAATCTCTCCAAAGCTGTCAGGTTGGCCTTTAATACGTGAAACTCAGGCAGGATAGTAAGTGTGGGAGAATGTGTCCTCTGTTTTGTCCTATAAGAAGCAGGAAGCAAGTTGCTAAAAACTTGGAAAACACTTCCAGGGTGTTTATGGTTGGAGTAAGCAGAGCAAGCAGGCCCTCCACCTTTCTTGATAATTGCGAATAGAACACAAGCTCCTCAGGCAGCCCAGGTGCTCAGATGAAGACAAATCCATGGCCCTCACTACCCCAGCCCCCTCCCAACCACCTACCTAAAGCCAGAGGAGATAAAAGGCCAAGAACCAAGACCCCCTCAAGGTAGTTCTCATTCTGACACTGTCCGTCCTCCCCTCCCTTGTAGTGTGTACTTTCCTTCCTGGAGCAGCTCTACTCTTGAGACTGCCTGCTGTCACTTTCCTTCCCTTTAAGGGTGAATTTTCACCTTAATGAACTCTTTGCTTTGCCAACCTGGTAACTTGCTCTGGAATTTTTTCCTGCAGCAAAGTCAAGAATCCGAGCAATAGTTGAGGTCTCTTCTCTATTAAAGAGAACTCCTCTCCAGCAACAAGACTTCTTAAAGTTTCAAAGTGGGAACTGAAGGAAATAAAAATATATTACCCCAAAATATATTTCTTTTTTAAATTTCTTTTTTTGAGTTGGAGTCTCACTCTGTCACCCAGACTGGAGTGCAGTGGCTGCTCCCGGCCACCACAGCCTCGACCTGCTGGGCTCCGGCGATCCTTCCGCCTCAGCCTTCCAAGTAGCTGGAACTACAGGTGCGCGCTACCACGCCCAGCTCATTTTGATTTATTGTAGAGATGAGGTCTCACCAAGTTGCCCAGGCGGGTCTCGAACCTGTGGGCTCAGGCAATCCACTTACCTCAGCATCCCAAAGGCACGGGATTACAGGCTGAGCCACTGAGCCTGGGTTTCTTTTCTTTTGAAAGCAGGAGTTTATTAAGAAGACAGAAAAGCTCCCAAGAGGAGGGGGCCTGAAAGAGGGTTGTCCCTAAAATATATTTTTTTGACACATTTTGAAATCGTTGTTCAGAGAGCTGGCAAACAGAAATAGCCATGCAAAACTGTCTATTGTGGGGGAGTTTGCATCTGTAGAGAAGCTGCACTGATACAGCCAGGCCTTCCCTTGCCCAGATCTAGGAAAGATTGAGAGTCTGCCATCTTTATTATTATTAGATTGGAAAATGTATTTTATTTAGAAAGTAAATTAGAGAGAGAAATTGATTCACCTCCCCAAGGTCAGTCTACCACACTTAAAGGTCTATTCTCTCTGAGGGCTGCTGCCAGCGAGGTTTTATTTACATAACAAGACCACTCTTGGTAGTCAAGCCTCCTCTCATATCCCTTCTATAACCTGTTTTGCTACAGTCAAAGCTCCCATTCTTTCTGTAAATTCAAGATGGCATATAAGCTTCTGTACTCCATTGGGGGTTGGGCAATCACTCTGTTACATTCCTCTTGCACCCATTAATAAACTGAATGACTTCTCTTGTTAATCTGCCTTCGTGAGTTCCTTTTTCAGCAAAACTTCAGAAGGTAAAAGGGAAGTTTTTCTCTTCACTCCTACATTGCTTATTTTTCCTGCTAGACTGTTGCTTCACAGGGCCAGGTGCATGTATTGTCTCATCACAAAATCCTTCTGCCTAGCACAATGCTTTGCTCATGGTGGATGTTGATTGGTAGTGTTATAGATTGGGGACCAGGCAGAGTTTCCATAATACCACTAAAATTTTGGAAACTCTATCACTGAAGTTCTCAAAATATGCTAACTAAAACACACACGTATGCACATAGATCTAGTTATAATCACATTGTTAACACCTGCCCTATTCACACTCACACTCAAATAGAATTCAGGGAAACAAGGCAAAGTCTTCTAAATGATATTAAAGTTTGAATTTCCTTCCAAGCAGTTATTTGCTCATGATTTTAAAAAATAATTGATCTTTAAGATCACAAAAAAACAAGATATAATTGAATGGCTGCCTACCAAAAGATGATCTTCTGACTTCAGTAATTATACTTGTCTTTGAAAGGCTCAAAAGAAATACTTTCTAAAGACACACTTGTGCAGCAAGGAAAAATATTCATAACATTAACACCTCAATTCTTTCCCATCTTTATCATGTGGTATTAACATGTAAATATAGCCTTTGTTTTTCAAGATTTTACCTACTTCCTTTATTCACTTCTCAAAGGACAGATCAATGAATGAGATTACAGTTCTCCATCATGAAATTAATTTCATATACTTGAGAAACTAATCACCACCTGGGGGAAAAGATAAAGAGCCTAATCCAGCTTCCTTAGCTATAGGAACTAAAGATTAGATGGGAGAAAAAAATGTGATAGAACAAAGCCTCTTGTTAAAACTGCAATACCTCCCACCCCCATACACACACAAATCCAAAGCACTGAGTTTATGATCAGTCCCTTCAAGTTAGGACTGAGACATTGACCTGGTGTGGATAATGACCTAAATATTAAGTATTTTGCATTTATTTCTAAACAATGTTGCCACAGGCTTTCCACAGTTGACACACATTACAAACCTCCTATTGGTACAAAATGTGGAAAGTTGTATAGCATATACATATAGAGTATTTTTAGAAATAATTCTGAGGTACTATTCCCAAAATTTAAAGTCAGTCATTGGTTATACCAAGGTGTTGAACACCAAGGTGTTGAACAAGGTAAACAACACACGGACTTTGATTCAGACTATATCACTTATTAGCTATTTGACTTTGAGCCAGTTAACTAGTCTTCGAGTCTGTTTTACATATAAAATAGGTTACTTCAAGAATTGTTGCAATTATTTGAAAAAATGAAAATGCCTAACAATACCAGATGTAAACGATGGTTTTTACAATTCCAATAAGATATGAATGATTTCACAGAGAATGCTAATTGGAGGTGCAGGTTAAGAATAACCCCATATGTTCTTAGTTGAAATGAACCCATTACAAAAGACAGATTAACAAGAAAAGCAAATTTATTTACCCATACATTTCATGTATACATGGGAGATACGCCCAAAGAATGAATAGTTCTCAAACAGGTGGCTTTGAATTCCAGTTTACATAGCTGTTGGGAGCCGGCCACGGAGGCCCACTGAGCGTTAGGGATCAGGGAGGGCCGTGGACCCCGAGACCACTAGGTTGTGTTCGGGAGCTGTTGACCCCATTTTCCTCTTCCTTTTACCATGTAGCGCAAATAACCTAAAGGAACTCTGCTGACCTGAGCTGAAGGCTCTGTGACGGTGACAGGCATGGCTCACTCTAGAAACTCTTTGTTCCTATATCCCATAAACTGCGGTTTCGGCTTAGGTATTAGATATAATTCAAACTCAGGTCACATTTGGGAGCCTTTTACATGGGACAAGCCTCTTTATAAGATTTTAAAGTATATTTGTAGAATTAGTATATACTTATGGAGAGCTGTTTTCAGCTTTTCAATGGTATAGATGATTATCAAGAGTTATCAGAAATGGCCCAGCTCAAGCTTTGGGCTGGGCCACATTCCTGAGGGCCCAGTGCATACTTTGGACTGGGCTGCATTCTTTTAGGCCGGATTTAGCTACAGTTCGTGTAGGGTTTTTCTATCTATTATAGAAATTGAATTTATTTTATTCATAGAAAGTATTGTAGAATAGGTCATGCTAATGTCAGGGAATCATGTTAGTTCAAGCATGATCAATCATGATATTTTGAGGTTTAATAAGAATACAGTTAACTTTAGAAATTTCATTGTCTCCATTTTCTACTGTTGTGGTTTTGGCCTTAGTACATTTAGTTTTTATTTGGGTTTTATTTTTAGAAGCTTTGTTGCTGATGATCAGCTTTATATATTAGGATCAGGAATTAGAAACTTTCATAGAAATTAGGATAGACATATAGGACTTTAGAAAAGCCATTTTGTTAAGAGATTGTAGTCTATTGTTCCAAAAAGTGGCCCACCATGAACCTTGGACTGGGCCACATTCTATAGAGACCAGCGTGATCTTTGAACTGGGCCACATTCTTTAGGAATTGGTTTAAGCTATAATTAAGAGCTTCCATAGCATTGTGTAAGTAGTATTAGCATAGAATAGAAAGGTAATAAGATTTAAGTTAGTCATCATGGGTGTTGTGTGTGCATGAGCTTTAGAAGTTATCAGAACATCATGATACTAGTAGGGATTGTTGCATTGCTTTTGAGGAACATTAACTAGCGAAGGGAACAATAAGATAATCTTGGGATTTGTCCTTCCTTATACCTGAGAAAAATTCTGGTGGGTGGGGGACGCCCCTCCTGCACCTGGCTTTGTGTTCATGTGAAAGACTTGTGAGACTGTCTGTGTAAAATTTGAGGATAAATACCTGCTGTAACTTTCAATAAACAGCTTCTGCTCATTTCACTGAACAGTTGTCCACTTTCTTTCTTTCTCTTTCTTCCTCTTTATATCTCTCCCTTCTCCTTCTTTCCTTTAGTATCTATCCCTACTACAGAATCGGCTTCTGCGATAGAGTTCAGTCTCTTTCTTTCTCCCCCCTTTCTCTTTCTTTCTGTTTGTTTCTCCAGAATAATTGCCGACACTGCCACACCTTCCAAGGGACCTCCTAAATCTCCCCAAAACTTGCAGGGGCTGGCCCCCCGCACATAGCATCTTCACCGTGCCTTTGGGAGGCTGAGGTGAGTGGATTGCCTGAGCCTGTGGGTTCAAGACCCGCCTGGGCAACTTGGTGAGACCTCATCTCTACAATAAAATCAAAAAATTAGCTAGGTATGGTAGCGCGCCTGTAGTTCCAGCTACTTGGAAGGCTGAGGCGGAGGAATCACCGGAGACCCAGCAGGTCGAGGCTGCGGTGGCCGGGAGCAGCCACTGCACTCCAGTCTGGGTGACAGAGTGAGACTGCAACTCAAAAAAACAACAACAAAAAAACAAAAACAAACAAAAAAAAGTACATAGCACCTTCAACAAAGAATAGCAAACATTTAGGAAAATTTAGGAAAAGGAATTTAAGTCTTTAGGGGCAGCAACTCTGGGGAAGGCTAATAAACGGCAGGTGAAGGCTATTGTACCATCTCCAGGCCAATAAACACCTAAAGTTGTCTCAAGTTGCTTTCAGTGGTAGTTAAACTCTGTTCTCTCTGGCAGGGTTGGGTGGGCAGGACACCTTTTGGTTTTGTCTTGATTTTAGTTAATAGAGGAAGGGCAGGGAGCTTTCCTGCATTTGCTTCTTCAGCTCAACAATCCTTTATATTTTGAGTATATTTGGTCTATCACAAAGGCAGAGTAAAACACTGAACAGAAATTTAAGTTGTTCCAAAGAAATAGTAACCAGGGGGGAAAAATCCCTTAATAATTCTGAACTCATGTTATCTTTACTTAAATCACCTTTTCATTCTTTATTGTCATCAATCCAGGCCTCTATTTACTCAAACAGACATTCATAAACCACCAAAAACAAAGTGAATAGAAGTACAGGAACTGAATATGAGAACTGCAGACCCAAATTAAGTAAACCCATCTCCTTGACCATATTCATGTCAGCCAGATCACGTCCTATGGTTCTCCTTAGGTTATATTTCTCTAAACACGCACAGCATCTATTACAATATCTAGTGTTATCAACAGAACAATCGTGGAATACCACAGACCAGAACAAGTGGTCTCTTGCTATCTTGAAAGCCACAGATTTTGCAGAAATTTACTAAATTATATTACTGACAAAAGCATTTTACTTAATAAACTGTTGACCAAAGAAACGTCCCACACTTTACATGACAATTGACAGAAATGGATTTGTTTAAAATTTGTGCAAAAATGAACCTGCACAATTAAACTGCATCAAATGTATCATTCTTCTCCAGTGAGAACTTTTCAACAAACTTGGACACTAATTTCCTAAGGAAAGCCAGTGTCTCACCAGTAATGATCTTTCTCAATTAATAAGCAAAATAGAAGCACTAAACATAAATAAGTTTTATTCCATCCCATTCATAAGTCGACTTTCCCCTCCAAGCTCTTTATTATCCAATCAAGACAGTTCAGCATACTTAAATCTAGACACTTTTTAACCTGTTAGCCACTAAACAGTTTACTATTACAAAGTTAAAACATGAACATATTCTAAGTTTGTAGTCTAATACAAGTTGTTAATGCAATCATGTAAAACTTTGGTAAATAATTTCAAATACCATAGTGAAGTTAATCTCTTATTCACATTTCACAAACATTTCTAATTCACAGAACTTCACTGATTTTATAATTTCCCCAATCAGAGATGTGACAGCTATAGAGAACCAAAAACATTCCATATAACTTTCTTTTTTGGCTTGTCTTTGCACTTTTTATTGTGCCTTTTGTTAAATACATTTTTTAAAAAATCTCTCACGTGAGAATTTTATCTCCTTTTTTTTCTCACCTTATTTTAATATAATCTTTAGGGGGAAAACTAGTTTTTGGTAACATGGACCTTATAACTTTTAATACATTTTATGAATTTCGAGCACTGAAATAGCTACCAAATTAAGCGAATAGCATTTATTACACTTAAAGTTATATTTTCCCTCGAAAGTCACCAAAACCTTTCTTTAATATTCAACAGAAAATAGTTGGAATTTGCAGGGCTTGGGGTTTTTTATGTCAGGGTGGTATGGTCTTTGGAAGTATGGCTGTTGAAAGCTGAGTTATACAAAAGAAATCTTGGGAGAACAGAGGCTTTTCTGTACATATTTATTCCCAGAGCCTGCCCTTCATCTCTTTTGGGCTTTCCACACTGATCCAATTGTAGCACTTCCTGGAGAGAGCTATGTTCTAATCAGCAACATCAGTAAGAGAAGGGACAAAGCAAAATGAGAAAATGCAGATCTTCTCATGTCTCTTTGAAAACAGTGAATACATTCTAAGCTATCAGGCAAGATAAGCCACAATTTAACTCGGAATAATTTTTACCTGCAATGGACATGAACAGGAAGTATGCAACGGCGCCCTTCATCCACTCAATAGGGGCCCAATTTCTATTGAGATGAACACCATGGACCAGAATTTCACTTTGTTCCCCATCCTGTACAGCTGTGCTGACCTTAAAACCTCTTTTGTAGGCTATTCAGTAGTTATGCTTGGATAAGCGCCACAAAAGGGCAAATCAAAGGAGGTACCATCTAGAGACGCTAAATTCCCTAACCTTCCTTCCCGGTAAGACCTTTTCCCTTTTAATTGTCGAAAAGCTACGAGTTAAAGCAACCGTGCCAACTCCCCAGAGACAATGGTGCGAAGCCCCAAACGCACCATTTGCAACCCTCTTGGGTGGCCGAAAAGGAATCCGCCGTTTAAAGAGCGTCGGACCGCGTGTGAAGTCGCCTCTCCCAGACACGTTCCCGTTTTACGCGCCGGCGCCGTGCAAAGCCACGCCCGCCGTGGCCGCGGTCGCGCACAGACCCGCGCCTACTTCTGCTTCGTCGGGGCCCGGGCGCCTGGGCCGCGGGAGGCCGAGGCAGCTCGAGGTACACCTTGACCGCGTCGTAGATGAGCCACCGCAGGGCCGCCAGGGTGCCGATCCTGAGGATGCCCGCGAAGCCCAGCCTCCGCAGGACGCCCAGGGCCGTGCTGCCCTTCTCCCGGCTGGGCACGGACACCACGGAGTCGGCGGGGTGGGACACCACGGCGCAGAAGACGCCCGCCACGTAGCCGGCCACGGAGGCGACGCCCAGCT
>NW_007260480.1:76242-82599 GCF_000164805.1 Carlito syrichta
GCAGGGTGCGGGAGCCATCGGCGTCAAACATGGCCGCGCTCGGCCCAGCCTCACACCGCCCCCGGGTGGGCCCTTCACGTTGGGCGCACTCCCTCGGGGGCCGCAGGCAGGCGAGGGCGTTGTGAATGCCCCCCGCAAGCCCACCCACCCACCCACCCACCCCAGGGTTCACGGGTCTCGAGTCTCCACAGGGATCCGGCCTCTCTTGATGGCGCCTGCGCCGTCCATGCGCAGTCGGAGGTTTAAGTGGGCCGCCTGGCCCCGCCCCCCTTCCCCGCCAGGACCGCCCCCGGCCTCTTCGCACCTTCCGACCAATGGGCTTCTGCTAGCTGCAGGGACCCCCGCCCCTCGCCCCTCCGCCGGTGGTCAATGGTCCCAGAGTTCACCTTGAGTGGTGGGTGGGGCTTTCGGTCCTCAAGTGGTTTTTATCCCGCTTGGTCGCCTAGTCCTCTACAAAAATACTAAAAAAATAAATCAACAAGTACAGACTTGAGTAGACACAAGAAGAGGCGAGCAAATAGATGAGTAGCTGGGCGATGGGGGGAAGCGTCTCCATGCACCTCCACCTTCCTGAGAGGCCTTTCTGGAGTCCTCACCCAGGGATGCCCGCTTAGGGCGATGGTCATCACCGTGGCAACAGTGTTCTAGGGAGGCCACGGGCAGGGAGAGCCTGTGACTTCCAGCGTTACCTACCACTCTCAACTGGCAGGTGGGAATTTCATCTCCCCCAGCGCTCACTCCAATTCCGTCGGCCTCCGATGGTTGTTGTGAAAGCCTAGTAAGCTACTCACTAAAGGGGGAGGAGGAGTGCTCCTTATGGTCACTCATTAGGTATTTTTCATTGACTGCTGAATCCATCGCATGATTTTGGAAAATACAAAAATGAGTCAGAAACCCTTTCTTCCCTTAGGAAGCTTGCAGTCTCATTGGCTTGGAATTTACGTTGCGTGACTCCAGGTGTAAATCGGTAGCGGTCATTCATTCCTTCACCCATTCTGTGCTGGGCCCTGGGGCTAGAGATTTAGCAAAGAACAAGACATACTCCGACTTACTTCTAAACAATACGATTAAAAAAAAATCATCATTGTGTTAATTATTATAACAATTCGTATAAAGTTCTGGATGAAAGATGAAGGGACAACTCATTTTGCTTGATGAGGTTTAGAAGCCTTTCCAGAGGAGGCACACTTCCCAGAGGAAGTGACAGTGTAGCTGGGTCTTGAAGGGTAAGTAAGAGTGTGCCATGTAAAAAACAGTGGAAAAGTAGGTTCAGGTTAAGGGAAATATAAGTGCATGACTTATTAAAGACAAGTGAGTAAGTCAACATGGCGGAAATCAGCAAGGGTTGAGTCTGGAAAAATAAAATTAGGTCAGATTATGGAAGGCCTTAATGACTTGCTAAGGACTTGGACGATTATCCTGTAGGGCAGGCCAATATGGGGAAGTGTGATCCCCAGACCACCTGCATCAGAATCACCTAGACTGCTTCGTTAAAAATCCAAGCTCATACTCCAGA
This sequence comes from Carlito syrichta, assembly GCF_000164805.1. Taxonomy (NCBI): domain Eukaryota; kingdom Metazoa; phylum Chordata; class Mammalia; order Primates; family Tarsiidae; genus Carlito; species Carlito syrichta. The sequence continues at coordinate 77,759 of NW_007260480.1, forward strand.
AGCTCTGAATGAGAATCTTTGAGGATAGGAGAGTGTAGTTTTAATAGACCTTTAGATGGATTCTTCACGAAACTTCATTGAAATTTGGAAACCACATACACAGTGTGTAAATGATGGGAGGTCAAAGTTATTTTTTTTTAAGGTTTTCAGATCAAGAATTCAGTACTGATATCTTAAGCTGGGTGTATATTGAAGGGAATTAAAAATAATTTTCCCTCAACTCCCATAAGTTCACAGCTGGGACAGACTCCTGCAACAAAAGATAGATTAACAAGAGAAAAACAAGCAAGTGTATTAACACATGCAGCGCACATCGTGTGGGAAAAAAGTAACTCTAAGCAGTGGTTTAGGAGTCTGGCTTCTATAGTATATCTAACAAAGAACAATACATGTTAGCGAAGTGATAAGACAAAGGAAAAGCAGCCCCAGGGTCTTGGAGGCAGGAAAATGTAGGATGGTAAATTTATGGGGAAACTGATGGAGTAAAGTCTGCTCAGATTCCTCTGGCACTGTCTCAAAGTTGATAAATGTTTTAAAGAAGAATTTACATCCTGCCTATGGGGGGGGTAGATAGAAAGAACCTTTGTAATACTCTGTTCTGCTTTTAGTCCAACAGAAGAAAGGCAGAGAGCTCCCTGCATCTGCTTCTTAATTGCCTTTAGTGCAAAAAAAAAAAAAAAATGTACGCCAAAGAGGCATTTTTTGATGTGACACATTCTGGTTTCCTTCAGCATACACCTGTGAAAATTTTTCAAGGTGTACATTTAATATTTATACACTTTATATATGATGTACCCTAATTTGAAAAAAAGTTGGCTAGTGTAAAATTCTAACCTTACACTAGGTGTAATAGAGGGGAGAATAGAGGCAGATTCAGGTCTTCTCAATCAGTCCCTTTTTTTTTTTTTAAATTCTTCTCCTTATTATAGTCTTCTGGCAGGAATTGTAGTTAAAGAGAAGACTCTGTCCTTGAATTCTAAGAGAACACCAAAGTTTTAAAATATCCCTGTTGACTAATTAGGGCTTCCTAAAGTATGTTCCTGGGAATACCGGTCCATTTGGAAAAGGTCTGTGGTCAGATGAGTTTGAGAAGCATTTCATACTACGGCAAGCTTCTCAACTGAGGAGATATCATCCCCAAGGGGGGTGAAACGGTTCTTAGGGGGCAAAAAAAAAAAATCTTGATACAATGGTTCGTGGCCCTCCAATAAAATCTTATTCCTTACTGTTTAATTTCTAGGAAGAGGGAAAGAGAGAAAGGGACAATTATAGGGGAAAAAGTCTAAAGCCTCCCTTGGGAAGGAGGGCCTATAATGAACAAAAGGTGTCTAAGTTTGGCCTTGGATATTCACAGGACACATATTAAAAGGGTGAGAAGTCCTATAGTAAAAAACTTTAGCTTTGTTCATTTAGGGTGGCCTCATTTTCCTGGAATCTCAGAATCCGTTTTTTATATTATACCTACTGACATTTCACAGACAAATGGAGCATATTTTTGGAAATGCTGGGCTCTATCAGAAGTGGAGTTTAGAAAAATAAGGAGTAAGGAGGGCTAGAGTAATCATGACAGAAGCTACCATCTACTGAGCCGTTAGGCATCTTTTCCTAAAGGTGCAACTTGGATGTTTTTCCAACATGTACCCAGGGACCCTGTCTGCTTTATAAAAGAAGAGGTTAAATTAATTAATCTCTTTCCTATGAGATATTTGTTCTGTACCATTAAAATACTGTTTAAAATGTATTTGTACAAGATGAAGAAAATAATCAAGAAATCTTCAGGACAAGAATTTTCTTGGACAATCCTTAGTTCAGTAATGTCTTAATTTGTGTGTTGCTGTAAAGAAATCTCTGAGGCTTTGTAATTTATACAGAAAAGAAGTTCATTGGGTTCATGGTTCTGTAGACTATACAAGAAGTTTGATGCCAGTCTGCTTCTGATGAAGGCCCCCATGCTCCTTGTACTTGTGGCAGAAGGGAAGACATCCAGAGATCACTCGGTGAGAGAGGACGCAGTGGTGGGCAAGATGTCAGGCTCTTTTTAACAGACAGTTCTCTAGGGAACTCACAGAACCAAAACTCACCACTGTGAAGACTGCATCAAGTCATTCATGAGAAATCTGCCCCCATGACCCAAACACCACCCATTAGGCTCCACCTCCAACACTAGGGGACACATCTCAACATGAGGTTTGGCGGGGACAAACCTCCAAACCATAGCAGACAACTTTACTAAAACCCAGTTGTAAAGTAAGTAACATTTGAAAGAAGCCTACAAGATATTTCATCATTACAGAGCATACAACCGCCACTATTAAGTTTATTTCCTAGCGGGGCTCGGTGGCTCAGCCTGTAATCCCGCGCTTTGGGAGGCTGAGGTGAGTGAATCACCTGAGCCCGGGGGTTTGAGACCTGCCTGGGCAACTTGGCAAGACCTCATCTCTACAATAAATCAAAAAATTAAGCCGGGCTCTGTGGCTCAGCCTGTAATCCCGTGCCTTTGGGAGGCTGAGGTGAGTGGATTGCCTGAGCTCGCAGGTTCAAGACCTGCCTGGGCAACTTGGCGAGACCTCATCTCTCAATAAATCAAAAATCAGTCGGGCGTGGGAGCGGGCGCCTGTAGTTCCAGCTACTTGGAAGGCTGAGGCGGAAGGATCGCCAGAGCCCAGCAGGTTGAGGCTGCGGTGACCGGGAGCAGTCACTGCACTCCAGTCTGGGTGACAGAGTGAGACTCCAACTCAAAAAAAAAAAAAAAAAAGTTTATTTCCTTGGTAGTTACGCATTAGGCAACATTGCTGTCTTGAAATCATTATTACACTTCTGCTGTGTTTTCCTGCTAATTTGAGATGATGAGTTAAATAGATCTTTCCTTTCCACAAGACCAGATGTAGACTTTTTGTGTTCTCATTTTTGTTGTACTTAACAAAGAAGAGTGAAAATGTGTTCCTTTATTCATTGATTCAACAAGTATCTATGACATGCTGGGCACATTTTGAATGTATATCCCAAAGCAGAGCATATTACCCTTCTTTGGATAAAAGGGTAATAGTCCACATTGTCCTCAAATAGAGTTTTATAAGCTCTAAAATGTAATCATAGAGCACTTAGATAAAACAATGGCAAACACTCATTTAGTACCTAACTTACTCTTTGCCAGTTGCTTTAAACATTTCTGATCCTGCAACCACTGTACAAGATAGATTTTCTTCCGATTTTGCAAATGTGAAGTAACAGACACTGTTATCTATCTGAAAGCCAAATGCCCATTCTTCTTTACTGACAGAATCCCTATTTGTTCAAGTATCTGGCAGATATTCTTTGATCTCTACATCATTTTGGTTCACTTCTTTCTGATGACATTGTGTCATGTGGGGTATTTGATTTTCAGCTATAAATACTTAGGTCCATTAATGGTTTCTCCGCTACAACTACACACATATATGTATCCATGCTTGATGTCCTTATCCCTGTGGCCATGTCTTTGTGTGTGCCCTTCCATTTTCCTCTGTCAATTCATGTCATCTTACAGAATCAGGTACAAAGCCCATCTGTCAGAAAACTTTTTCATTAATTCACCTGTCTTGTGTTTTGCTGGTAACTACAGAGTTTAAGTCGTTTACCAGACATTCATCTGTATTGAATCTGGATTGGTAAATTGCCATTAAAAAAAAACAACTCTATAGGAAATACTTGTGACAAGATTGTACAAATACTGCTTAATCTGCTTACACATCATCTCATGATGCAGTGTTCTCTCCAGGACTCAGTGAGTTCTGGCCAGCTCACTTATCAGTGAGAATGAACTGGAGTAGTTGCCTGAAGTATTTTCTCAGCTTTAGCATATAGGGTGAATTTAATCAGATTTTATCCCCCATAGTGAATCTCTATAATCACCATACAGAGTTTGGAAATTACTGTTTTTGGTATGTTATTTTGTTAAATAAAGTGTTAGGTCAGTTAGCCAGTGCCACGGGAAAGATGGGAAGATTTGCACAAAGAGTAGGCCAGAAAAATTTTATTTAGAAAGTGGATCAGAGAAAAAGGAGATTGGAGAGGGGGCCAGACACTTAAAGAATGTTTGGAAGTGAATGTCTGAGGTTGAAAGCTTTTAAAGTTTCCCTTTTAGTGAGGGCAGGTAAACATTCTTGAGTGAGGTAACATTCTTAGTGATGGGGTGGTGGTCTGTGTCACATTGGTCACAAAGGGCTGGTCACAATACATTAGGTCAGCTTGGTCCTTTATGGAACGAAGACAAATTCTTTGGATAAAAGGATAATTAATACAAAGCATGCTTGGGAGGGTTACAAGACAATTATTGATAACTACCTCTGGGAAAACAGCTTTGTTCCTCATTTAATGATTATAAAATGGGTTGAAGTAAGCTGCTGAAAAAGCACAACAAAGCTAAGCAATGTTAAAATGGCTGCCGCTCTGACCTATAGTACTCCATTTTGGCTTTTCACCCTTTTATTAGGTTAAGCTTAAAGCTACCTCCTTATATATTTTAAGTTCAGCCTAAAGGTTTCTCTGAACATAGTGAACTGTAACCTAACTGGATGTACGAAGAGGCTGTAACCCACTCTTGTACCAATCACTGAGTTTCAGACAATCAGAAGTGGCCAACTGTTCCAACTATATTCACATAAGAGAAATGAAAGACAGTGGCGCACAGTGAGACTCAATACCCGTTAAGGCCAAGAGATTTAATGGGTTGAACGCGGTGGCTACAGGACCTAAGGGTCAGGCTGTAGCGCTTGAAGCAAGGGCGCTCCAGCCTTTATGGGGGCTTAGGGCGACCTGTCAGTCGATTATTGGTCGGCTGGCAGAGCTCCATCCAGGTTGGT
>NW_007260480.1:83412-85118 GCF_000164805.1 Carlito syrichta
TTGATTAGAGATTTTAAAAGTTGTGACTGGAGAAACTTGATGATACACAGGAGAAAGGAGCACAGACCGAAAATGAGAATGACAGGTATAACGATAGGCAAAAGCCAGGTGAGTAGGGAGTTTTGTAATAGGTTGCCGATTTGTGAAGGCTTTGCCCCTTGGAGTTGTGAGGAGAGGTGTTGTAATTTATTAATGTTTTGTTCAATGACTCCTGACTTGTTATTGTAATAACAGCACTCCTCTTGGAGGAAAAGACAAATGCCTCTCTCTTCGGCTATTAGGAGATCTAGAGCCCGATGATTTTGGAGGGCTACTTGTGCTATGCTCGTTATTTGTCTTTGTAATGATTGGAGAGAATCGGATTTTTAAGGTGAATGAGGACTAAGGTTTGGTGATGGCCTCTCCGGTGGAAGACAGGTTGAGGGTACTATTACTGTGAGGCGAGGCAAGAAGCGGAACAGCAGCCAGCAAAGGTCATTGTAATGAGGCACAAAGAAAACTGCGAAGAAGGAAGAGAAGGGAAGGATTGGTTTAAGAAGCAGAGGGTGTGGCCTATTATGGTAAACCATGAAGGGAAATGTTGGGTCTTGTTGATAGTGAGCAGAGGAGGGAATTGAGCAACCCGCGCCAAGGAGCAGCACTATGTACAGCAATGTGAAAGTAGGAGGAAAAGAAGGAGTAGGAAGAAAGGCAGTACTATGAGTAAGGGAAGAACGAAATTGACGACCATCTGGGGGAGGGTAGTTGTTGAGTGCAGGGGGCAACCTTCGCGTCTTGTGATTATGTGGGATTTTCCTGGATGACGTGCAGAGAGGGGGAGCGAGCAACACGGGATACTCGAAGTTTGAGAGGCTGGCCTGGAATTGTGGAACAAGAATAGGTCGGCGGCTCTGTGGAGGAAGGGGTAAAGGGAGGCAATTTAGCTGGTTTGAGGCGAGAAGCGTGAATCCAGGGACTGAGCTGTCCTTTGGTTATGAGCAGCCTGGCTGCCGTGCGGGTGGAGCGGACTGTTTGGAAGGGTCCTTGCCATTTCTGTTGTAAGCGAGTTTTGGTTTCTGGGTCTGAGAGGAAAACCCATTGTCCCGGGGTGAGAGGCTTTGGATCATGTGTTTCTGTGGGAGCGGGCAAAAGGAGATCTTGATCTTGCCAGATACTGGAACAGATGAAGGACATTAGGGGGTAGGTTATATGAAGGGGAACGTGAGGTGGAGAGGTTGGAATACCAGGAGGAAGTGCAGGTCTGCCATATAGGACCTCGAAGGGTGAAAGCTGAGTGGACTTTTTAGGGAGGACGCGAACGTGGAAGAGAGCTAGGGGAAGGAGGGAGACCCAGTCCTGATGGAGTTTGAGAGAGAGTTTGGTGAGGATATCCTTTAGTGGGTGGTTAGTTCGTTCAGCCTTTCCTGATGATTGTGGGTGATAGGGAATATGAAAGTGCCGTTTGATGTTGAGGGCAGCCGTTAGAGACTGAACGACTTGTGAGGTGAATGCAGGCCCGTTATCTGACTGAAGGGAGAAGGGGACCCCGAATCAAGGGATGATGTGGTTGGCTAAGATAGATCCCACCATAGCAGCCCACTTATTTGAGATGGGAAAAGCCTCGACCCACCCGGAGAAGGTGTCAACCGGGACCAGAAGGTATTTGGTGTTACGGACGGGGGGCATGATGGTGAAGTCCACTTGCCAGTCTGACCCAGGGAGCTCTC
>NW_007260480.1:85163-86877 GCF_000164805.1 Carlito syrichta
AGTTTGGAAGGAGACAGAGGGGTCTTGGACAAAGAAAACCAGAAGGGATAGGACCCAACCGGAGGGAGTGTTTTGAGGCCCTTATATCCTAGGAGGTGATGTAGATGGTGGGGGGAAGTAATGGTGATAGGTGCTCCAAACGTGAATTTTTTGGATTCGCACACGAGCAAGTGGGCGGCTGACAGGGCCCACAGGCATGGGGCCCATCCCTGAACTGTGTGGTCAAGCTGTTTTGAGAGATAGGCTACAGGAGCAAATGTTTGTCCACTGAATTGGCCTAGAACTCCTAGGGCTGCGCCCTTGTTTTCGTGGACGTATAAGGTGAAAGGTAGGTGAACATCGGGTAGTTGTAGGGTAGGGGCCTGAAGGAGAGCCTGTTGGAGAGCGGTGAAAGACTGTCTAATGGCTGAGAGGGAGAATAATGGTTCCTTAGGGTCATCTTTAGCCAGGTCATAGAGTGGCTTGACGAGAAGGGTGAAATTGGGGATCCAGGCTCGGAAGTAGCCCACCAACCCCAGGAATGACTGGATTTCTTCCTTTGTTTTGGGTACCAGGAAAGACTGAATAACAGACTTGTGACTGGTTGTTATGGCCTTTTGTTGGTGTGAAACGGCTACACCAAGGTAGGTGACTTGTGTTTTGGATAGCTGAGCTTTGTGGGGGGAAACTCGGTATCCCCTTTGTGCTAGAAAGTTGAGAAGCAGGACAGTGTCTGTGTGAGAGTCAGTTATAGATGGGCTGCATACACCCAGAGTCATAAGAGGACAGGTCCTCAGCCAACGCCTGACTGAAAAGGTGGGGACTATTACAGAGTTCCTGAGGCAGGACCATCCAGGTGAATTGGGTCCTGTGGGTGTCTGGATTTTCCCAAGTAAAGGCAAAGAGTGACTGGAAGTTTGGATGTAGGGGGATGGTGAAGAAGGCATTTTTAAGGTCCAGAACTGTGAAATGAGTGGTAGTGGGGGGTATCTGAGATAGGAGAGTATATGGGTTAGGGACCACTGGATGTAGTGGTATTATGGCAGAGTTGATTATTTGCAGATCCTGCACCAGTCAATAAGTATCAGACGGCTTTTTATTGGGAGGATGGGAGTATTATAAGGGGAGTTGGTAGGAACGAGAAGACCCTGGAGGAGCAGCCAGTTAACAATGGGCTGGAGGCCCTTGTGATAGGCTTGTGAGATCGGAAATTGAGGCCTGGAAGGGAAGCAAGAGGGATTTTTAAGGCGAATGAGGACTGGGGTGTGGTGATTGGTCACCACAGGAGTAGAAGCGTCCCAGACTACTGGATTAACTTTTGGGGGGAAATGGGGAAATTGGATGAAGGTTTCGGGGGGAAGACAGCACAGGCAAGGGTCAGGAGCGGAGACGGGGGAACTTGGTGTGAGGTGAGGCAGATAGGTGCCCCGATCTTATACAGAAGGTCTTGTCCCAGAAAAGAGGCTGGGCAGGATGGGATAACTAAGAAAGAATGGGTGAAGGGACGGCCTTCAAAAAAGCAGGACACCAGACCCATCTCCAGCGGCTTGAGGGCACCCCAAGACACCCACAACCGAGACCTGAGAAGGATGTAAAGCCCTGTGGTAGGAGAGAGTAAAACAGAATAGGTAGCCCCCATGTTCCCCAAAAGGGAGATGGACTTACCCGCTACCCATAGTGTGGCCCTGGGCTCGGCAAGGGTGATTGGGGTGTTCGAGTCCAGGCGGCTTTAGTC
>NW_007260480.1:86897-87679 GCF_000164805.1 Carlito syrichta
AGAGGGGTCTTGGACAAAGAAAACCAGAAGGGATAGGACCCGACCGGGAGGGAGTGTTTTTAGGCCCTTATATCCTAGGAGGTGATGTAGATGGTGGGGGGAAGTAATGGTGATAGGTGCTCCAAACGTGAGTTTTTTGGATTCGCACACGAGCAAGTGGGCGGCCGACAGGGCCCGCCGGCATGGGTCCCATCCCTGAACCGTGTGGTCAAGCTGTTTTGAGAGATAAGCTACAGGAGCAAATGTTTGTCCACTGAATTGGCCTAGAACTCCTAGGGCTGTGCCCTTGTTTTAGTGGACGTATAAGGTGAAAGGTCGGTGAACATCGGGTAGTCGTAGGGCGGGGGCCTGGAGGAGAGCCTGTTGGAGGGTGGTGAAAGACTGCCTAACGGCTGAGAGGGAGAGTAATGGTTCCTTAGGGTCACCTTTAGCCAGGTCATAGAGTGGCTTGGTGAGAAGGGTAAAATTGGGGATCCAGGCTCGGGAGTAGCCCACCAACCCCAGGAATGACTGGATTTCTTTCTTTGTTTTGGGTACCGGGAGAGACATGACTTGTGTTTTGGATAGCTGAGCTTTGTGGGGGCTAGGAGTTTGGATGTAGGGGGATGGTGAAGAAGTCATCCTTAAGGTCCAGGACTGTGAAATGAGTAGCAGTGGGGGGTATCTGAGATAGGAGAGTGTATGGGTTGGGGACCACTGGATGCAGCGGTATTATGGCAGAATTGATTATTTGCAGATCCTGCACCAGTCAATAAGTATCAGACGGCTTTTTATTGGGAGGA
>NW_007260480.1:87699-104474 GCF_000164805.1 Carlito syrichta
CAAGGGGCCCGTTGGGGGAGCTGGCCCCCCACAAAACTCTGTTGCTGGGGGATGGTTTTCCCCCAGGGGGCACTCAAACTTCCAATGTCCCTTTTGTCTGCAGACCGGGCAAGGTCGAGTTGCTGGTCTGGGGTTGGGCATTGTTCTGCCCAGTGGCCTTCTTGGCCACACCTGAAGCAGGCTCCCGAAGGTGTTTGGGTCTCAGACTGTTTCCTGGGACGGGGGCTTTGAGGTCCCTGTTGAGCCGGTCACAGGGCAGCGACCAGGGCTTGGGTTTGAAGGGCCACTTTTTGTTTTAGCCTCTGGGCTCGCATGGCCTTGGCTTTTTTCCTCTCAGGCAGTATAAACTTTAAAGGCCACATTTACCAGATCTCGTAATGGAGTCTGGGGGCCCTCCTCCACCTGTTTAAGCTTGCGCTGGATGTCCGGAGTGGATTGGGTGATAAAGTGGGTGGCTAAGACTGTGGACCCTGGCAGTGAGGAAGGGTCCAAATGAGTGTGAAGGGTAAGAGTTTTTGTTAAACGATTAAGGAAAGAGGCTGGGTCTTTATTAGATTTCTGTGTGAGGTTTATCTGCTGGGTTGCAGTTATAGATGGAGGAGGGAGGTGGTGGCGTAAGTAGGACGAGGGAGGGAGGGGAATCTCTGCCCACTTTTTTGAATGCTCATAGAAGTTATAGAGGTCCTGTATAATGTTGGGCTTTAAGGACCCGTAGGGGCCACTTATTTTGGTTGTCTAAGCGATTGGTGGGACAGTCTTGGGTACTGAAGCAGATTAGACGCTTGGGTTTAATGTCAGAAGTGAGAGAGAGAGAGTGGAGAGGTTGTTTAAGAGGCATTTGAGGGGAGAATTGGCCAGCAGGGATGATGAGTTTCCCATTTTAACAGCTGGGGCTGAGCAGAGCGTCCCCTGGACAGCCGGCTGTTAGGATATGAGGAGGTTGCAATAAAGCCTGTCGTCACAGAACGTTATTACAACCCGTGATTCTCCTGGAGAATCAAGGAGGTTGAGGGCAACCTGGTACCAGGATTTTTAGCAAAGAGGATGCCCAAAACCGGACGGTGGGAGGGAGCAGACTCGAAATACCTGAGGGAAGGGAAAACCAGTCGGGGTTTGTTGTGGCCTTAAAGACCTAGGTGGGAGAGGGGAAAACCAGTAGGGGTCCGCTGTGGCCTTAAAGGCGGGGTGTGGCCCCCCCTCGCCTGGGGCCGAAAGAGCTGCCGGACGATCAACGGTCAGTTTCCTCCAGTTATTCCAGGCAAGGTTTTAGGTTTTCCAGTTAGGGTCACTTACCAATCCGAGGGCCAGTGATTGATACAGCACTGGCATTCAAGAAAGTGGGCGAAGGCCTTAAGGGGTGAGTCCTGCTGGCACCGGAACGGGGTCTCACCTGAGGGTGAGAGAAACCCGATCCGAGTCACGGCACCAATGAAAGACGGTGGCGCACAGTGAGACTCAACACCCGTTAAGGCCAAGAGATTTAGTGGGTCGAACGTGGTGGCTACAGGACCTGAGGGTCAGGCTGTAGCGCTGAAGCGAGGGTGCTCCAGCCTTTATGGGGGCTTAGGGTGACCTGTCAGTCGATTATTGGTCGGCTGGCAGAGCTCCATCCAGGTTGGTGGGTTTTTCGTGGGCGCAGGAAGGGGTGCGGAGGGAGAACAAACCGTTTCAATCGCCATTTTAGTTTGCTGGGTCGCTGTTTCCAGGAAGGGGAGGGGATGTGGCTTTACTTGTGGCTTGGCGGTGGCCCTTCAAGAAATGCCAAGCTATAAGCAATTCAGCTGTTTCTGAACATTATTTTTCTTTTTCTGTCCATAAATCTTCAGCAATGCTGGAGTCACTCTGAACCTATTCTGGTTCTGGGACTACCTGATTCCCAAATTGTTCTTTACTCAGTTAAATTCTGTTCAACTTAATTTGTCTAAGGTTGGCCACCTATGGTGGCTCACACCTGTTAAAAGGACAGATCGAGAGTGGGAAGCCATTTTTCATCTTGTTCTTAAACCCTGACACAAAGATGAGACAGTAGAAGCTATGCTTTTGGAGAAATGAACACTTTAGATATAATTAACTTTACCGCCTTTGTCTTTTCAGAATCAGACTTCCAGGTATCAGAGGTATCTCATAGTGGCAATCAAGCTTGCCTAGAGTAAAGGGAATTTACAAGGCCTAAGACATCATGCATTGGGCAAGGACTGTAAAAGTCATGAAACTTGTATTTACAAAAGTTATGATCGCTCAGAGGGGGAGCAGGTGGAGATTCGATCTTCCAGTAAATTGGGCACTATCTACAGGGAAGCCAAGGATCCTCCCCCCACAAGCTACCCACTGGGAATGCCTAGGAGATAAAGGGAGGTGCACCCTCCACTAGCTCTAAGGAATGTCGTTTGGGAAGGTGCAGGAGCATTAGAATCCTTGTCACACCCTTCTCTAGGGGATATGATAATGTGGGCGAACACCAATGGCTCTGTGTCACAGGTTTTCCAAGACATCCACAGGTGGTCAATAAGGAAGTCACAGCAGACACAGCAGTCACGTGCAACATCTCCAAGAAAAGGATTTAAGCCAGGACTCTGGGGGGCTACGTAGCCACACTCACCTAGAGTGTAGGCCCACTCCCTGTCTGTGGGGTGTGAACTTTTCTTAAATAAATCTTTTCTTCTCTCACCTCTGTGTGTCACAATTCTTTGCAATTTACTCAGATCTCTGGGTTGCCGGCGCGCACCTCCGACTTGCCAGTCCTGGCAGTACTGTGCGCCTCCCTGCCCTGCGTCTCTCCACCCTCACCCGGTCCGTCCGTACCCTAGCACCTGTATTTCCAGCACTTTGGGAAGCCAAGGCAGGAAGATTGTTTGAGTCCAGGAATTCAAGACCAGTCTGAGTAATGAGACCTTGTCTTTACAAAAAAATTTTTTAAATAACCATGTGTGGTGGCTCATGTCTGTAGTTTCAGCTACTTGGGAGGCTGAGGTGGAGGGACTGCCTGAGCCCAGGAGGTTGAGGCTACGGTAAACCATGATCATACCACTGCACTCCAACCTGGGTGACAGAGTGAGACCCCTGACTCCAAGAAAATTTTTGTCTGGAGTTTTTCTTTTAACAATTTTAAAAGCGTATGGAGGCCATGACATTAATAAATTTAAGTTATTAGGAACTTAATGGGAAAGGAAATTCAATATTTATTAAACACTGCTGTGTCAGCACAATGATGTTTCTACTCACATTGCTGAAACCACATGTGTGGATTTTCTTCTACACCACCAATCAATTCTCCAACACTCCATACACCAACTGGGTAGCCCACGATTCAATCCAATTTTGACACTAACTATCTGAAGTTAGCCCACAGGTAAAGGACTCAGTCTCACTAGACTGCCCCTACTTCAGACACCAATGGCAAATCCAGAGCCTCTCTACTTCTGACCTATTGGCTATAAACCTCTTGGAGGTTCCCACGATTCCTTCCTCATGTTTAGTAATTTGCTAGAATGCCTCCCAAAACTCACAAAAACACTTTTATTATAAAAGACACAACTCAGGAGTAGCCAACTGGAAGAGATGCATAGGACAGGGTAAGGAGGGAAGAGGCATGGAGCTTCCAAGCCCTCTCAGGGCATGCCACTCTCCCAGCACATCAATGTGCCCACTAACTCGGAAGTTCTTAGAACCCTGAACTTCAAATGTGTTTCTGGAAGTTCTTTACTAGGCATAATTCATTAACTCATTGGTCATTGGTGATTAACTCCATCTCCAGCCCCTTTCCCCTTCCTAGAGTTGGGGGTGGGAGCTGAAATTTCCCACTCTAACCATGTCTTTGTTTCCTCCATGAGCAGCCACCAGTCATCTCATTAGTACACAAAAAGACACTATTATCACTCCAGGGATTCCAAGTGTCTTAGAAGCTCTGGTCTGGAACTGGGGACTAAGGCCAAATATCATAACAAAAGATGCTCCTATCACCCCTATCACTCAGGAAATTGCAAGGATTTTAGGGACTCTGTGCTGTGTACCAGACCAGGCATCTATTTCTTATATCACAATATCACAGATAGACACTATGATACAGTGTAAAGAAATCACAGTTTGGGGCAGAAACAAATTTTGAGTTCCACTTTTTCCTCTACCTGTGTGATCATAGGAAAGTTATTTAGCCTCTTTCTGAGTTTATTTTTCCTTTTAAAATCTATAATCTGAGTTCATTGTAACCTTGCAGGGTTGCAGTAAGGAGAGATAATGTGCAGACTCTGTGTACGGTATTGTGCATAAAGTATCTAGCTCAGTCCTGCACATTCATAGGCATTCCTTGAATGTCAACACTGCTACTCAGCCCCCTTTTTTGGCCCCATTTAGTCCTCTCAAGACTCGTGTCTCCGTGATGCCAATCTCTGCTCTTTTCCCTCCACTCGAGAGGATGATTAAGTTGACTTTTGATGATTTGGGACAGGAAATGAAGAAATCATAACTGACAGAGATGTGAACATCCTTGGCAATGCCTCAGGATATGTCAAGGCATAAAATAAGTAGGACAAAGATTGCTTACCTATGGCCAGCAGCCTGGGCCACAGAGAGGGACAGGATAGACAACCAGGCAGCCTTTTTTTTCCCCAAACAAACCCTTCTAGCCACTTGCTTTATTTAATTGACTTCCAGCAAGTGACCACCTCAGCTCATCTTGCCCTGGATTAAATCAGGAGGTTTTACCACTGAAAGTCCAATGTCTCTAAAACCTCTTTGGTCCCAGGCAAATCAGGACAGATGGTCACCAAACTGTCAGGAGTCTGAGCTATGCCCATGACCTTTAGCCCCTGGCAGTGTGTAAGAAGTACAGGCTTTGGAGCCAGGCATACCTGAGTCCAAATCCTGGACTATTTCACTTCTGGCTATGAAATTTGCAAACTTTAATAGCAAAAACATGGAACCAACCATGCTACCCATCAAAGCTGGACTGGATTTTTAAAATGTGGTACATATACACAATGGAATATGCTGCAGCCATAAAGAAGGACAAACATACGGACTTTGCAGCAACTTGGAGGGATTCAGAGTCTATCATACTCAGTGATCTATCACAGAAACAAAGAACAGAATACCATATGTTCTCACTCATAAGTGGACCTTGAACAATTATCATAATACCATAAAAAAGGGATTGGCAGTAGTGGGAAACTGCCGGGAGACGGAGGGGAGCACCTCATCAACAAGGGTACCTGCATAATGAACATTTGTATACCTAACCCTGAATTGTACCCCACATCTTTAAAAAATAAATAAATAAATAAGAAATTTGTAAACTTTATCCAATTTTTCTTGAACCTTAGTTTCTTCATCTATGAAATTCATCATATTCTTTCCTGAATTTCTAATGCACTTTGAAAAGAGGAACCCAAATAAACTTAGAATAAATTTAGTTCACATTTTGCCTCAGCATAACCATTTTTGCTTAGATGGACACACTTTGAATCTAACACAGGTTAGACATAGATAGATTTCCAATAGGCAGGTTTTAGGAAGCGTTCAGACATTTTACTGCCAGGTAGTTGGTAGACTACCTTACCTCCTTGTCAAATCTCCATCAGATGCAAGACAAGGACAGCTCAACCTTTCAATTCATGGTTTAGTATAATAATCTCTAAGAAAATTTCAGTTTCCTTGTCAAAAAGTGGAAGATCAAAGCCTGCCCTTTAGCCAGCTGAAGTCATAGAAATGATAGTAAGACCACTTTTTTGCTAAAGAGTTTGTGGATTGGAAATATCTGGCAGGTCTCTTGCAGGAAAAACCCTCCCTTTGTCTCCTCCCATCTAGCCCACTACCATGGCAGCAGTCATGAGACTAATTCACCTATCTACCTGACATCTGTACCTGTGCTTACCAGCCCCTTGGTGATGATACGGAGCAGACCACCACCCAATCACCTTAATGACCTTCCCTCATCAAAGGGAATGATTAAAAGGATTCAACCATGAGCATCCAGTGGCCATTGCCTTGCTAACTATGGTTGACTCTATGCTCTTTGAGCTAGGACCAGGCCATGTTTTCTTAAGCTTTGGCCACTTCCCCTACCTTGAGGAGGTGAATCTCCTCTCTCTCTCTAATTTAGTTTTTAAATAAACTATATTTTCTAACCTAACTTCTGTGTAATTCTTTGCATCTTTCTCATGGCACCAGATCACACACCAGACACCCACACCCCCAGCAGGCCTGACCTAACATTCTGAGGCCCCCACTGGAAGTGTGACCTAACATTTTTGGAGGTCCCACCAAGATCTGCCTAACAATTTTCATATTATTAAATTGACTCAATAGAGCAATGTTTACAATGCTGTAAACCCTCGACATATTGATTCTTCCCTTATACTTAAGAGGAGTTTCATTATCCCCTGGGGTACCATGTATCTAGAAATCACTGAAACCTAAAGTTTCCATGAAGAGAGTGGCCAAGGGCAACCTGGGAGCTCTGTCCCCACTGTTCCATTCTCTGTAACCTGCAGCGCCTGTCCTCACAACCCCATCCTCATACCAAAAGGGTAAAGCTTTAGTAGGCCACTGAGGAAAGACGGACAAACTCAAAATCCACACTAGGTTTTAACTTATCTAAATGTGTCCCACATGCTTGCAATAATGTTAAGGGTATACCTGCACCATTTTACATCTTGTACATATAATTTATAATCCTTCTCACTCCAGGAGGTTCATGAGGTGCCAGGGGGTTAAATGTTTATTCCGGAAATATTCAGCACCAATCAACTAATTATTGAACTGTATACAATTTTTCTTTTTTCTTGACCAGATTGGAAACAATGATAAGCATTCAACAGAGATTTATTTGTAATACTCTGACGGACTGGGAATTACAGAGTTCCTTAAACTGTGTCTTAAACTAAATATTTCTGATTTATCTGGAAAGTTAAAAAGGAAAAGGCAACAATCTCCAAACTGATTAAACTAAGCAAGTTTAACCATGTTTAAAGAAAGTCTTGTGGAGGTAATGATCTCTATATGCTTAGAAAAAAACTGTTCATAAGAAATCTTCATGGCTTTCTTTGTTTAAGAAACTGTGCAAAGCAACATTAGTGTTCTCAGTGGTAGTAATTGCTTACCTGGTGTAATTTCTGTGGGAGAAGAAGAGAATTAATCAAATATCTTTCAAATTAAATTTCCAGAGTTCTTAACAATATTAAATGTCCGAGGGACTCCATTTATCAAGCAGCATGTACCTAGTTGACCTGTGCCCTCTCGTTGAGCTCTTAGGCAAATCTGATGGATTAGGTATCACAGGCATGCTGTAACCTTAGGAAATAATGACCCCCCTCTTTCCTTTCTAGTTTACCCATTATTTTACTGGCAATTTATACCTAAGAAGGTAAATATGCAAAAATTTCTATAAAAATAACATCAGGCCAGGTGCAGTGGCTCACGTTTGTCATCTCAACATTTTGGGAAGCCGAGGCAGGTGGGTTGCTTGAGCCCAGGAGTTGGAGACCAACCTGGGCAGCATAGTGAAGCCTCGTCTCTACAAAAAAATCAAATAATTAGCCAGGCACAGTGGTGCATGCCTGGAGTCGAAGCCACTCAGGATGCTGAGGTAGAAGGATTGCCTGAGCCCAGGAGGTCGAGGCTGCTGTGAGTCATGATTGTCATGTTCATGCCAGGGCACTCCAGCCTGGGTAACAGAGCAAGGCTCCAAAAGAATGAAAGAAAGAGAGAGAGAGAGAGAGAGAAGAAAAAGGAGGAGGAAGAGGAAGGGGGCTAGGGAGGAAAGGAGACAGGGGAGGGAGGGAAAGAAAGCAAAGAAAGAAGAAAAACAATATGTTTGAAGCTGGAAAATGCAAACTGGTTTTATTAGATTCTTCTAGTTTGACATCATCTAATAGGTAAATATTTCCAATTCTAAAGCATAAGGCAGTGTTTTGATTCATTAGAAAGACCTTGAATGGCAGAAGAGAGATTTGTGCTAGAGAAGGTTATCTAATCCACATGGTGAAGGGATGTATAAATGTAGTATAATCCACATGAAGATGCTATAACACCTTAAATTTGAGCTGGTGTTGAAAACCTGGTCTTTGGAAAAAAAGAAAAAAAGCCTGGACTTTGGAAGTGGAAGGACTGAGCAGAAAACCTCTCCTGCCCAATAGAAATACAATGAGAGAACATATATGTAGTTTACATTTAAAATGTCATTTAACTCAATATATCCCAAAAACATAATCTATGTGAAATTGTTGAGTTAGTCTGCATTCTTTTTTATACCATGTCATCAAAATCTGGTGTGTGTTTGATACTTGCAGCACCTCTGAATTTGAACTGGGCATACTTCAAGTGCTCAACAGCCACAAAGGACAGCAGGTACAGTACTGGACAGCTAGGGCTGAGTCTATGCTTGGAGAGCCTAATGCACTGTGGAGCTGAATCCAACCCTGTCACTGGATGTGGCCTGGTAAGTAAAGATACACTGCTTCCTCCCTGATAGCATGTAATGCATGCTTACCATAAGCCAGAATCCAGACACTGTCCTGGGCATTCCAAATGCATTACCTCATTAATTCTGCAAGAGTCAAAGATCTCACTTTATAATTAAATGAAATAACTAACTGATGGCAAGACAGCTTAGCGCTTAAGAGTTCAGATTTGGAGGTTATTCAAATGTGCTTATGTCACTTCCTGTATACCTCATACCTCAGGGAAGACATTTCTTAACTCTAGGCTCCAGTATTATCATTTGTCAAATGGGCACAATAACATGACCTCCCTTATGGATATTGTGCTGTGGTTTAAATGAGGCCATGCCTGCAAAGCTGTAAGCTTTCATTAAATAATAAAATGTGGGGCACTTTGGGATTTGCAACACATTAAACAAATATTACTACCTCAACTGAGGCCCAAAGAAGCTAAGTGATTTAGCTAATCACTGATGATCAGGTTCTCACCCAGCTTGCCCGTCTTTTAAGTAGTGTTTCTTGCCATCTGTTTTCAGTTACAATATGGCCTGAATTTGTACTGACTCAGTGATAATTTTCAAAAAGGTCTCTTGAAAGGTAAATTCCTGATATCTGCTTGACTTTCTCATAGACACATAATTCAGGAAAAAATTCTGTTCTTTTTGTTTATAAGATTATTCACAAAAATGTCCCTACTTCTTTTTTTGTTTATTTCAGAAAAAAAAATTGAAATTTGTAGAAATTTGATAGTACTATAAAAAATACATGCAACCAGCTATATATGCATATTAGGAAAGTTTCTGTGGGTGTGCATTTAAAAAAAAATCAGATTAGCAAGTGATAGAAAACTAAACAAAAGTCAGCACTACTGAGTGGAACTCAGTTAACAGGAGCACATTGAGCATGCCCTCTCTGCCCCAAAGAACTGGTAGTCCCAGTCTTTACCTGTAGAACCTCTTCATTAGCTTCAGGTCTGTTTGATTGCATTCGAGCCCTCTTTTCTTTCACTTTTCTGTCTTCCATCGCTGCTTTGTTTCATTTCTCTAAGATTCTAGGAGAGGTCAGATGAATCTGTTAACAGTGTCCTGGGGTTAGGAGATGCAACCCTGGAACAACCATCCCAAGGAAAACCTCACTTGACTCTATTTTAATCTTGGAACTTAATTCTACCTTCTGAAGGAATAACTAAGGCTCTGCCATGCCGTTTCCTCTTCTCCTTGGTCTTAGTGGTTCCCACAGTTTCCCGCGAGGGCTCATTCCACAACCTGACTGCAACTTATCTGTCCATCTTATTTCTTGCCAGTCTCCCACTCTTGTGGTACCACAGCCCACTGCAGGCCTTCAGGCATACAGGACATACTTCTCCTGCTTCAGTAACTGGGTACTCATCTTTCAGTTTAGAAATCAGCTCCTTAGAGAAATCTCCCTTGATGTTTCAAGCCAGGTTAGGATCTTGTATGGGCTCCCAAAGCATCCTGGGTCTCTTACTGACTTTCATCACACTGGAATTGCTTCTTTATTGGTGGATTGCCAGCTAGAACATATTCCTAAAGGCAAGGATCCTGTCTTTTTATTTACCTGTGTGTTTTATGCTTAGCATATAGTTGGCACTCAATAAATATGGGCTGGGAATAGGGGAAAGCAGCTAAGCAGGGTATCTTAGGAAGTTTCCCCAGGTTGATACCAGCTTCACCCCTTTTTCCCCAACTATAATAGGTATATAAGACTGAAAGGAGGGACCCTGAGAAATCTTCACCCCCTTTGGCCCCAACTATAATAGGTATATAAGAGTAAAAGGAGGAACCCTGAGAAACTTAGAATAAACTTAGTTCAGCCGGGCTCGGTGGCTCAGCCTGTAATTCCGTGCCTTGGGAGACTGAGGTGATTGCCTGAGCCCGTGGGTTCGAGACCCACCTAGGCAACTTGGCGAGACCTCATCTCTATAATAAGTAAAAAATTAGACGGGCGTGGTAGCGCGCGCCTGTAATTCCGGCTACTCGGAAGGCTGAGGCAGAAGGATTGCCGGAACCCAGCAGGTCAAGGCTGCGGTGGCCGGGAGCGACCACTGCACTCCAGTCTGGGCGACAGAGTGAAACTCCAACTCAAAAAATAAATAAATAAAAAATAAATAAACTTAGTTCACATTTTGCCTCAGCATAGTCATTTTTGCTTAGACTGATACGCTTTGAATCTAGCACAGGTTAGATATAGATAGACAAATTTCCAATAGGCAGATTTTAGGAAGCATTCAGGCGTTTTACTGCAGCCTACTTGCAGCTAGCAACCTACTCCACCCCCTCAGCAAATCTCCATCAGATGAAAGACAAGGACAGCCCAACCTTTTTTTTTTTTTTTTTTTGAGTTGGAGTCTCACTCTGTCACCCACGCTGGGGTGCTGTGGCATGCTCAAGGCCACCCCAGCACTGACCTGCTGGGCTCTGGCGATCCTTCTGCCTCAGCCTTCCAAGTAGCCAGAACTACAGGTGCGCGCTACCATGCCCAGCTGACTTTTTTTACTTATTGTAGTGCCGGGGGTCTCACCAAGTTGTCCAGGCTGGTCTCCAACCTGCAGGCCCAGGCAATCCACTGGCCTCAGCCTCCCAAAGTGCTGGAATTACAGGTTGAGCCACTGAGCCCAGTCAGCCCAAATTTCAATTCATGGTTTGGCATAATAATCCCTAAGAAACTGTCAGGCCCCTTAGCTGGCTGAAGCCATAGAAATGATAATAAGACCACCTTTTTGCTAAGGCACTTGTGGATTGGAACTGCCTAACAAGTCTCTTGCAGGAAAAACCCCTACCATTGTCCTCCCATCTAGCCCACCACCATGGCAGCAATTATATGACTAACCCACCCATCTGCCTGCTGTCCGTCACTTGACATCAGTACCTGAGCTAACTGCCCCTTAGTGAAGACGTGGAACAGACCAGCACTCAATCACCTTAGTGACCTTCCCCCATCAAAGGGATGGATTAAAAGGATTCAACAAGAGCATTCAGTGGCCATTGCCAGGCCATTGTGGCCATTGCCTTGCTAAATTATGGTGTGGCCATGTGTTCTTTGAGCTATGGCCAGGCCATGTTTTCTGGCTTTAGCCCCCTCCCCTACTTTGGGGAGGTGAATTTCCTCTTTCTAATTTACTTTCTAAATAAACTATATTTTCTAGTCTAACTTCTGTGTAATTCTTTGCATCTTTCTCACGGCACCAGATCGCACACCAGGCACCCACACCCCTGGTAGGTCTGACCTAACATTCTAGAGGTCCTGCTGGGAGTGTGACCTCACATTTTTGGAGGTCCCACCAGGATTGTGAATCATGGCTCTGCCACTTAATGGCTGTGAAATCTTGGAAAGTTTTGAGTCAGAGTCTTACTCTGTCACCCAGACTGGAGTGCAGTGGCATGATCCCAGCCACTGCGGCCTTGACGTGCTGAGCTCAGGTGATCCTTCTGCCTTAGCCTTCCAAGTAGCTAGGACTGCAGGCATGCGCCACCATGGCCAGCTAATTTTTTATTTATTGTAGAGATGAGGTCTTGCCATGTTGCCCAGGCTGGTCTCAAACTCCTGGGCTCAGGCAATCCTCTCACCTCAGCCGTCCAAAGTGCTGGAATGAGAGGTGTGAGACACCACATCCAGCCTTGGAAAGTTCTTAACTTCTTTGGCCTCAATTCTTCATGTATAAAATGGGAGGTGAGAGTAAGAGTACCTACTAGGAGGGTTGTTGTGAGAATTATATGAATTAACACATGTAAAAGATTTAAGAGTTACTGGCACATACAAACACTTAATGAGTGCTATTATTATTATTACTGTTAATAAGCCATTAGGGGTGGGAGTGAACTCAAGGAACCAAAGTTGATCCTCCAATTCCACCCGTTCGAAGAGTGGTCTTGATCACTATGGACTTTCTGTTTTGCTGAGCACCTCGATGTTTTCAGAAAGTTGCTAAAATCAATTAGGGAGGAGATAATTTTGACATTGGCAAGAGAGAAATAATTCATTTACACATTCGACAAGTATTTACTGAATGTCTGTGTTGTGCTAGACATTAAGGAAAATAAGAGAGCCACACCTTACACCGAATGACAGAAAAAACAAGTAAGGAGAGAGGAACTAGAGAGATTGGGTAACGTGGGGGAAGGGAGCACAGAGGGAAAAGACACCTATTTACTTCCGGTGGGTGTGGCACAGGAGGATCTTGGGGGAACAGAAATGCTAAGGCAGAATTTTAAAGCATCTACTATAAGATATGTCATGTAAACCTTCCTCTACATGAAATCTTCAATAAAGTTTTCATTGCCCACTGAAGAGAGCCCGAAGAAGGGGAAGATGGCAGATATCTGGGTTATAGTTGATGGGGGAAGGATGCTATACGCAAAAAAAAAAAAAAAAACACCAAACACTGTGTGCTCCCAGTAAGGAAGCGTTCTAGTGTATGCAATGTTTAATGGTTATAAAGGATACCCCTGTGCACTGCATAATGCAAGTCTCTTTAAAATGAATATGAATTAAACAGTACCAAAAGCAATCATATTAACTGAATGGAAGAGGTATTGGGAAACTTGGGACCCTGAGAAAAAAGGGGCCATATCTGAAGTTGGGAGACAGACATAACCACCAAGCAGACCCATGGTGGTCACACTGATGACTCTTCAGCAGCTGTAACTTGGCCAACTTTCTTAAGCATAAATGTCCTAAGGTTTACGTGTGGGGAAGGAAGCAGTCCACTGTGTACGTAACTGCTCCTATCCTTTTTTTTTTTTCTCACCTTATGGTTTCCATTTTCACATATATCATGTCACAATCTTTTAAAATAACAACTTAAACAAATGTAATATACTATATACACAAGGAGGGACTTCAGAAAACAAGAATTATTTTTTGGTGTACAGGCCCCTTGTCATATAAGCTTCTGCTGCTAGGTAAATGTTCTAGACTCGTCAGCATGAGTGTGCCAGCTAGCATCGTTGTGAGAGGCTGTGTTCGGCTTCAGTGGATTTTTGCGGGGAGCTCTTTCAATGTATTTGCCCATTTCATGGTGGGTGATTTATGAGTGCACCTGTCCACACTTCGCTGAGTGTTCAGCAGTTTTTGACCAAACATGGCATGAATCCTGTGTCCCACCCTCCTATTCACTCGATCACACCCTAAATGACTTTTTTTTGTGGTTTGTTTCTCTGGATGAACAAAGACCTCAAAGAGAAATGTTTCATGGCATCAAAACTGACGAGTTCAAAAACCATTTTGAGCAGTGGAAAAAGCGTCTCGATCAAACAGAGAGTACTTTGAAGGTGACTGAAGTTTTAAAATTCTGGGTTTTTGGGGGTCCCCTTGGTAGATACATATTTAAAAAGCAGCAGCCTAAGAAGTAATCAAACCATCAACTTAAATAAAGCAATCTGCCTGAACTTCCAAGAGTGAAATAAAATAAAGCACTGTTGAAATCTACCTATCCAAATTGAGACTTTGGGGGCAAAGAGAAATAAACTAGTCTTTTTCTCTTAGATTTGTTTACTGTATAACCCTGGGGTTTCTGCATCTTATAATGTCACTACTGATTAAAAAGATATATGGTTGTTTATTAATGTTCTCAAAGCACTATGCAAATTCACATCACCTTGGGTGTATTTTGCCCCAGCCTCCCGAGTGAATATGGAAACATTTTGTAGTTAACAAGGCTAAAATATGTTAACTCAAATAGCTTGCTCTGAATAGGATTTTCCTTTGAATCATTAATGAGAAAAAGAAGGAAACTTGGGTGGTCAAGTATGAAATATAAATGAGTAGTTTTCTTAAGCCTTATTATCCGATGTCAGCTGATGTTCAAATTTAAATTTGATAATGCAGAAAGTGACCTTACAATTTGCCGTATCATGAAACAATGCAAATTATGCCCCAGATTTTTTGACAGCAGTATTGAACCTATGATTTTTAAGTATAATTTTCAAATGGCAAGGTCAGCGGAAAAACTACATTTTGTATTGGGTAGAGTCAGAAAAAGTTTGCCTGTCCTTTATGCAACCATATTTTGAAAATAAAAACTTAACATAGAGGTTGTAGAGCAAAGCAGAAGCAAACCAAGATCTCTTTCAATGGATGCAAAGCTACCAGTGAGATTCCTGAAGAGTCAATAGTACAAGAAACATGTACTTTTGCCCTCTTGTTAATATGAGGAATATTTTTTCTTAAAGCAGGAAAGGACGTTACAAACCTTTTTCGGCTTTCCAGTGTCTAATGAGCCACAGAATGACAACCGTTTCCTATTCCCAGGCAGCTGGTGAGAAATGCAAAGTACAACTGCAATGAGAGACTCAGGAAAATGAAGGTGGACATTGGGCTGGCCTGAGCCTCTATCATTCTACAACCAGAAAAGAGAATTTTTTTTTAGTTGTCAAATGACCTTTTATTGAAATATATTTCCTTTTGGTTTTTAACTAGTTGGGCATTCCACTGCCCCACTGTTGATGTCATCTATGATGTCATGGGGGTGACAGCCATCAACATCGGTCCCCAGGATCTCTTTAATGGTTCCAGAGAGTTCTCTAGCTAGAGACCGGTGTCGCATTTATCGGGCAATGTTGACAATCTCATCAAAAGTGATGTTCTCACTGTGTTTAATGTTCTTCTGTTTCTTTCTGTCTCTCGGTGGTTCCTTGAGGGCTTTGATGATCAGAGCAGAGGCAAAAGGCACAGCCTCAATTTGGGCCTGTCTGTTCTGAATGGTCAGTTTCACTGTAATCCTCAGACCATTCCAGTCACCGGTTGCCTTGATGATGTCATCACCCTTTTTTGGAGACATATCCAGGGGGCTGATCTTGGGGGCCAGCGCAGATGTGGCACCGACTTCGCCCCTGGTGCACCTCAGGTACACGACTTTGATCTCGTTGGGGTCGAACTTGGGCGGGCATTGTGGAGGCAGCTCGTGTTGGATGAACTTGGAATCCCGGAGGACCGAAGAAAGTTGCCCCTTGGCCTCTCTGCTGAGCCAAAAACCGAAAGCAAGAGAGAATTTCAAAGAAAGAGCAATGAAAAATGCCCACTTTTAGCCAGGTAACCATAACTACTTCCTTAAATATACCTGATCCTACCATTATCAGCTTTTCGGCTTAGGAATCAGTGGCCCATTTTTTTCTATTTTTGATCCTCCCCCCTAAAAAAAAGACCTCAGGTGTTACAAATTTCTATCAAAAACGAATATAAATTAATTTAATGCTCTTGGGTAAGCAATGACTCAAGCTCATGCCAGAATATTCTTTTTTTTTTTTTTTTTTTTAGAAACAAGGTCTCGCTCTGTTACCTTGGCTGGTCTCAAACTCCTGGGCTCAAGCGATCCTCCCACCTCAGCCGGGATCCCGAGTAGCTGAGACCACAGGCACACCACTATGCCGTGCTTAGTGCTAGAATATGCTAAATCTATTTTACTTTAAAACATTCTAAATGTGCGCTACTTTGGAAGGCATCAAAAACTGCAATGCGCCGTCTTCCAGAAATGCATTTCTATACCAACAAGACTCTTAAAAAATGAGAATTACTGTAAGGGCACACCCTTGGGGCACCATCACACCGCACTGAAGTTTTAAGAATATTCTGGAACTTCATGTGACCGGCTGCTTCTCTGCAGAGGAGGGAAGTGACATTCAGCAGGACCGGGGAGGAGACACTACGGTTGCGTCTTAAAAAGCTTTTCTACTGTAACGTGTTTACTCAGTGCTACGCTGCTCCAGAGATTTAAATCTGGACCGTTGAGTATCATCCCGCCTTTTCTAAAGTTACAAAATACCTTCCCATGTGTGGGGGTGGCGGGAACAGAGAGTCTGGGACATTAAATGCTTGTTTAAGACTTAAGATAACTCCGATGACATACATGCAATAGCATCCCACGAAGAACTTACTTGACCCGACCCATTGCACTCAATTAGCCAAAGCTCAGAAACTCTCCAAACTTTGCACCGAAAAATGGAGGGAAAATGCAAGGGTCTCGCAGCAGTTCCCGGGACGCACCGCGCCCCGCTTTGATACAAGTGTATCCAATGGCCCCGGCGCCAGGGACTTGTGGGGCGCCGCTCCTCCCGGCTCCAGTCGCCTGCAGATCCCGGAGCTGGTGGTCGTGCGGGGCGGGCAGACCCTGCCAAGCTGGCGGACCCGATGCTGCGCACCCCCAAGTGCTCCAGGTGCCGGAACCATGGCTTCCTGGTGCCGGTCAAGGGCCACGCGGGCAAGTGCCGCTGGAAGCAGTGCATCTGCGAGAAGTGCTACCTGATCGCCGAGCGCCAGAAGATCATGGCCGCGCAGAAGGTGCTCCGGAAGCAGGACTCGGAGGAGGAGCAGGAGGCGGCCCTG
>NW_007260480.1:104541-117983 GCF_000164805.1 Carlito syrichta
CCCGAGCGCCTTCCAGCCAGTCCTGGGCGGCCGTGGCCACGGGGGGCCCGGCGAGCGAGCCGCCGTGGCGCTGCCCGGTGCCGTGGGGCCCCCGCTCGGGGCGGAGGCCACGGGCGGTGGCTGCCCGGGCCGCCTGGAGCTGCGCAGGTCGCTGCGGCCCATGCCCAGCCCGCCGTTCGCCGACTTCGGTGAGTCTCCCGGCCCCGCGCGGCCTCGGCCCGCCGTCGGTTCCTCTCCGGCAGCCGCCTCCCTGCTCCCGGAGCTGGCGGGCCCATCCGGGACTAGGGGTGGGGGCGATGCTTTCCACGGGTAACGTGAAGTTGGCTTTGAGAAATCTTTCTCGGAACAGCGATGTGAGTTGCGTGCCTTTTTGCAAACAGCAAAAAGGAAGGCTAGAAAGGAATGGGCGATTTAGCTTTTTTTTTTTTAAACATTTAGCTACAGTTTTTGCCTTTCCAGTTTGCAAGAAAAATGGCCCCCAGCAGTCGTAGCCGTGGCGCCTCCCCGGCAGGGAGAACAGTCCTACTGCGCCTGCGCGCCTCTTCCCGCCCTTTTCTTGGGCTGGAGTCGCCTCCAGGATTTTTCTGTCGGTGGGTTGGCGTCACCACGGCTGCGCCTGCGCACTCTTCCCTTGCCGTTCGCAGTCTGGAGGCTCCTCCCCTCTGCAGGGCCCTGGCCCAGTGCGCCTGCGCACCCTTTCCCGCCCTTTCTGTGCACGTGGGCGGAGATGAGTCCGCTCCTGTACTCTCCGTGAGAAGGCAGCTGGGCCTACTGAGATATTGTTGTCTCTTTTTTCTCCCCTCACCTTGTACATATGTGACCTTGTTTGCGCTGTCTTGCAGCTTTTTGTATTGAAGTACAATTTCAAGTCACACATATACTTGAGGCTTTTAAAAAACAGCTCTTTTGGGGTGCAGATGTGAATTTCCATAGTATTTTCCCCATGGCAGTATGGCGGGAAGGGCACAGATCAGAGTTAGGAGGCGAGGGCTGCTCACCCTGTAGCCCAGGCAAGTCCCCTCTGCATGCTCAGGGGTTGGTCATTTCCTGAAGGTCATTTCTGCCTTCCTGACTTTCTAGGAAAAATCTGGGTCCCCAGGAAGCTAGTCCCAGCAGTGATCCTAAGAGGACTACCTTTCCAGGGACGCAGGTGCCTTTCTTAGTTCTGTCTCAACAAACAGGGACTGACCGCTTAGAATGTGCCAGATGCTGGTGATGGAGAGGAAGGGGCAGGTCGTATTTCTGGCCCTCAAGGATCTTGTCCTTGAGGGTGGGACAGAGTTGATAAAGAATCACACAGGCCAGTTAATGGGGTTCTGCAATGGATGATTTTGTTGTGGTCTGGAGGAAGAGGAGGAGCTGAGGACTCTAGGATGCCAAGGGGTGTGAGGAGAGAAAGCCCCCAAGCCCAGTGAGCGGCCTGTGCAGGGCCTTGGAATGGTAACAGGCAGAAGCAGCTAGTTTAGGGCACATGGTAAGTCCTGGAGGCAGGAGCTGGCCCGGGCTTCGGGACTGTCCTGAGGACTTTCTGAGAGCTGTGGGGCATGGTTGAAGTACTAGAAAGCACTGAGTCACAGCTCAATGGCCGTGGGTAGACAGTAGTGTTTATTATACCACTGCTGGGGCAGTATTTCGGGACCCTCTTCCAGTTCTCTGATACTCCCCTTGTTGCTTCCTTTTTCAGGGCTCCCTCTGGGCATCAACTCGGATTGTGTGGTGGGTGCTGATTACCCCAGCATGCACCCCTACTGCCCATTCCCACTGGGCTTCCAGGATCCATCCCCAACGCCGGGGATCCCGCTGCAGCGGGGCTTCCGGCATGTGTCCTGCAGCCACTACCATGGAGAAGGTTTGGTGAGTCCCATCCTGCATTCCTTTCTAGGTGCCTTCTGATCCCAGCGGCCCTTGCCACCTTCATGATCCTCAGTCCCGGGAAGCCAGTTGTTGTAGCCGTTTGCCCACTCTGCCAGCCCCCGAGCACTGGTAGGAGTGATAGGGCACTGACTGTGTCATGTGGGTCTCTGAGGGTGCACACATGTAGAGGATACGATACTGACTGTGTGCCATGTGCATTTTGGGGGGTGCACACACATAGACCAGTCCACACCACTTGGCCTGGGCTGAGGCATATGCTTTTCAGGACCGTGGACTAAAAGGCTGTAGGAGTTCAGGGGTGACCATTGGCCTTGACTCATGGAACACTGATGTTAAAGGACCTGCATTTTGCTGGGCACCAGACTGGGACTATCACTTTCCTGGGACCACAAAGTTTAGGGCAGAACCAGGACCCAATGTAGATTCTTGGCTCACAGGTAAAGCCCCCTTGAGACTACAGAGGGATTTTTGGAGGGGTCATAAAACATAGGGAATCCTTCCCCCAGACACCTGTTTGTTGAAAAAATGAATGAAATTTAATCCTTTCATAAGATTAATGGTCAATTACTAAAGGGTGTTCTTTTTAAGGCTGTAGCTCTTTTTTTTCTTTTGAGTTGGAGTCTCACTCTGTCACCCAGACTGGAGTGCAGTGGCCGCTCCTGGCCACTGCAGCCTCGACCTGCTGGGCTCCGGCGATCCTTCTGCCTCAGTCTCCCAAATAGCTGGAACTACAGGTGCGCACTACCATGCCTGGCTAATTTTTTGATTTATTGTAGAGATGAGGTCTCACCAAGTTGCCCAGGCGGGTCTTAAACCCACGGGCTCAGGCAATCCTTTCACCTCAGCCTTCCAAGGCGCGGGATTATAGGCTGAGCCACCGAGCCCAGCTTGCCTGTAGTTCTTAATACTGAATGTGTAAAAAGCCAGGTCACCTCTGCCATGTGGAGTATGGGGCAGGAGTGACCAAATTTTGTGGCCTTACTTACCAGCTCCTTCCAGACTGGGATGGTTAAAAGCTCTCCCATCTGGCAACCTTGTGGCAGGATTTTACAGAGAGAGACGGGACACTGAGGCTTCTTTGCCAGGAAGCAGTGTTTATCCGTGCCAGCACCGGCTCCGCGGATTCACACCCAATACGGCCCTTGACTTGCATCACCACTGCTGCCCTGCCTGACCTCTGTGGGTGCTGCCTTTGGCCCCCCTACCGTAGCCCGTGGAGAGCAAGGCGTCTGCAGCTTCCACACAGAGAGAGAGGCTCTGGCCAAGCAGAGCACACTCCGTCTGCTCACACAGAAGCCTGGAGCCTGGCGTCCAGGGCAGGGCTCTGATTGACAGGCCCGCCAGACGGCCTTTGTGAAGAGTGTGATCTCAGTCGGTTTATTTGGGCCTGAGCTGCCACCACAGGCCCCAGGCAGGAGCTGTGATCCAGGGAGAGACTTGGCTGAGCAGCTTGGAATTAAAGCACTAATAATAATCGTCCTTCCACCCCCTCGTGTCTGGAGGGAGGATCAGGCATTTTTGTGAGTGGTTTCAAACCCAAGATCCTGGGAACTACTCTCACCCTTGTCTTGCTGCCCAGGCTTGGAGATGTTCCCCGGAGGCATCTTGCTCCTTCCCTTCCTGTCCCTGCCACATCTGCTGCTCTTGCTTCCTCTGGTCTCTTCTTCATAGGAGAGCACGGGCACTGGAGGTGGACCTAGCATCCACCCTGTCTCCACTGATCACGAGCCACAGGACTTGGGGGCTTTCCCTAATCTCTGAGGACTTCACTCAGGACTTCATCTGTAACACAGGGGTGGGAGGCCCCATCTCCCAGGGCTGCTGAGAAGACTGAATCGGGTGTGATGCCTGTCAGATGCTTAGCACAACGCCTGGCACACAGTAGGCTTTCTTCCCTTCCTTGGGATCAAATAAAGTTAGGGAATGCTGGATTAATCTAAGGGATTTTTATCGACTACTCAGAGGGCTTAATGTGCTCATGTGTGGGGAGCAGTATATGTTTCTCAAACTCATTGACTAAGAGCACCTATAAGAGTACTAAAGAATACCTTGTAGGATACTAGGTCCTCTGAAACATAGCTTGGGATGTGTCACTCTGAAGTATCTGGTTAGAGAAGGAAATAATGGGAACTGCATCCAAAATTCATTATGATTTCTTATGACGGTCCCGTCTTTCCCAGTTAAGCTCTGAGCCGTGCAGTTACCCCCCTCCAGATCCTCTCACTGGGTCCTGTGCTGTGGTGTGGAGTTGGCTTCCTTGCTGGAGAAAGAAACAAGGGCTGGTCAGTGAGGCCCCTTGCCTGAAGTCGCCTAGCTTCCCTTGCTTCAGTGACAGCCGTGCTGCCCCTGCATTGCTGACTTCTTCTCCCAACAGCCCCTGACACTTGGGTTTTCCCCATTAAATGTCATTAAATGTGCCAGACAAGGGGGCCCTGTGGCACTGGGAGGCACCAGACCCTTCCCCAGTGGGGAGCAGTGCCACGCATCAGTGGAGTCGCACAGACCTGGGGTCCAGTTTTGCCTTTGCCCCATAGCAGCTCTGGGACCTGGGACCTGCAGCTTCTTCTCTCTAAACCTGTTTTTCATCATTCCAGCGAGGACAGTCATGGAACCCTCCTCCTAGGGCTGTAAGGGTCCGAGCATAATACCGGCATATACAGAAGGGCTCACGGTCACTGTTCAGCTGTTTCCCTCTTGCCTTCAATCACTTGGCAGGTGTTTACTGAACACCCCGTTCCAAGTGTCCAGGTGTTGGGGGCCACAGAGGTGAATCCACCCCATCAGGAGCCCCCTGTTTAGGAATAACAGCCATGTTTGATCTTCCTGCCTGGCTGACTCTCTCCCCTCTCTGCCTCTCCGCTGTGTGGTGCAGGTGTCTGAGCCTGTGGGAGACTTCCAGCCCACCTACTACCCGCCGCCCCCACCACTGCCCCTGCCGCCGCAGCCCCAGTTCCTCCCTCCAGGCTTCCTCTCTGGGGTCCACTTCCTCCCTCCGCCGCCACCACCACCACCTCCCTCGACTTTCTCACTGACCGTCCTGTCTGACACGGAGAACACTGGTGAGTGGGCACCCGTCTTCCAGCTTCTGGGAGAGCCAGGGAGACTTTCCGAAGGAAGGGAGACCTAATGCGAAGGGTCATGAAGTATTAAAGGTGCTGGGCCCCAGGATAAGCGCTTTCTTTCCCCCTCCTTCAGTCCCCATCAGCAGGCATCTGAGGGAGGTCGGAATGGGGTTCCAGGTGGGGAAACTGAGGCCCCGAGAGGTTCTTGTAGATGCAGATGGCAGAGCTGGGATTTGAACAGAGTTCTCTGTCTGGTTCCAGGGCTAAGGGTTCTCCCCTCACCTTACCAGCACTGTGGGCAGAGGCGTGGGGAAGAACACGCACGTGGTGCATTTGGAAGACCAGAGGTGCCAGGCTTCTGTGGCTGGGGTGGGCCTGTTGAGGGAAGTGGCAAATGCGGAGCCTGGAGCAGCAGGAGCCAGTGTGGGCTGGTGAGGTTGTTGCCTGGCCCAGGCCGCTCTGAGAGAAGATCTTTATCTGCAGAGAGGTCGTCTTCTTTCTAAATCCCGCCGCCTTCTTTGTCCCTCACAGATGACCAGGATGCAGAGGCGCTGCCCAGCCAGCCATCGTCTCAGGAGCAGTCTGACTAGGCCCCACTCCTTCAGGCCAGCAGAGTGGGGCTTCGGGGAGTGACAGCAGAGATTTTCATGTCAGTGTTCGGTGATGTGTAGGGAGGAAGGATGTTGATGGGTGTAGATGGGAGCTGACTCCCGGTTCAAGAGAGGAGGAAGGAGGGTGATTTCCAAGTTTCTTTCAGTTCTGAGCTTTGTGGATGAAGGGGAGCATGGGGGAAGACATCGCTCGGGGAGGGCCAGGGCTCTGAGGAGTGAGGGGCTGGAGGAGGCTCCCATTCAGGAATGAATTGAACCATCCCTAGGTTGCACTGCCATTGATCGGACGAAGCCCCAGAGGCGGTCTTTGTTTTCCTCAGACCCCGCGCCGGGACAGTAGGCACCATCTATTTCAGCTTTTTGCAGCCTTTGCCTGGTCTCAGGGGCTGGGGGCTCCACAGACTTCATGCTTCCAGCCCATCCAGGTGTCTGGAGCAAGCAGCCAGGGCTGGGATGTTGACAGCAGGTTCTGCAGCGTCCTACCTTGCTGCTCTGTCTCCCACAGTCTTCCTGGCCGCTGCCCCTCGCCTTTTCTCCAAGAGGTTTTACCGGCAGGCGTCCTGCCCGCCAGGGCTGCTTCACCTCCCCTCCATAGCGTTGAAGCCATTATGGGCATTATTTCTGGTTTTAAAAAAAGCTATTAAAGTTTGATTTTTTGATGTTTTTACAGTGATTGCCAACTTTAAAAAGTAGGCTGTTCATAGCACTGATGCAGTTCTCAGGGAATAGAATGGTACTTCCAAATAATCTGTGACGTCAGCAGTTTCTCTTCTAGAGACAGTTGACTACTGAAATAAAATGAGCATTGGAAGTCCTTGTGGAGGGTGTATTCTCTCTTTGATCCTGGTGGAAGGGAGCATTGGCAGCAGCCTGGGTCAGGGAGACAGGGTCCTGGGTACGTGGCCTGTTGCTGGCCTCAACTCTGCACTTCCTGAGGCAAGGCCCTCTCTGTTCTACTCCATTCCTCCCACCCCCTATCTCTGTACCTTTCCTGGAAGGCAGGGGTTGGGAAGCAAGCTAGCAGACTGCTTTACTCTCTTTATTTCTACTATCATTTTAGGCAGTGGAGACCTCTTAGGGAAACCTGATACAAATACACAGCAAGACTTCTTTCATTTTTTTTTTTTTTTTTTAGTTGGAGTCTGTCACCCAGACTGGGGGCGGTGGCACACTCTTGGCCACAGCAGCCTCCACCTGCTGGGCTCAGACCATCCTGCCTCAGCCTTCCAAGTAGCTGGAACTATAGGCACATGCCACCATGCCCGGCTAGTTTTTTTATTTACTGTAGAGATGAGATCTCGCCAAGTTGCCTAGGCTGGTCTCGAACCCATGGGCTCAGGCAATCCTCTCACCTTGGCCTCCCAAAGAGCTGGGATTATAGGCATGAGCTGCCGCCCCTGGCCAACAAGATTTCTTGGGTTTCCCTTTCCCTCCCCTTTCCTGTTCCCTGCATGGGTCGTGGTTTTAAAAAACAATTAGATCCTATTTGGCTATTTTAGTGTCCAGGGCCTGTTCCCTTGGTTTCATGTGTTCCTTCATTTCGAAAAATTTCCTGTCTGTGGAATGAACAGTCCCCAACTCTGCACATGAGAAGGGTGGAATCTAATGGGAAAGAGAGGGTCTCATGAGATCAGTACTAGAATAGGGTAGGCGGGAGCTGTGGGGGTGGTCAGAGAAAGTCTGCAGGAGTCAGGTCTCAACTGCATCCTCAAGGGCAGGAATGAGTTAAGTGAAAAAGATGACGATCCCCAGTCAGGTGCAGAAGGAGGGTGGGGGAACCTGGAGTGAGTGAGTCCAAGGTGTCCTAGTCTCTGTCCAGGCAAGGGCTGGCCTGTTTCCTGTCTTGCCTGTGGGCAGGGGTGTCCCAGCGTCCTCCTAGGTCCTAAGACAGGTGGCAGAAGGATGGTTGGGCTCTTCCATCAGCATGGTGGCTGGAGTCCAGGGCCTGGACACACTCCGGGAAAGCACTGGAACGGGCACTGTGATGGGAATTGTTCCGTTCCTGCCTTACAGATAGACACTGCTTTCAGCAGGCCAAACCAGGCGTGCTGAGGCCTGTAGGTCAGCATTGGCTTCAGCCTGGACCTGATGATGCAGCGATTTTGGACTAGCCTGGCTGGGGTTTGAAGCTCTCAGTCACCCCAATGCTCGTCCTGCCCTGGGGCAGTACTTCAGGACCCTGGGAGGGTGGAAGAAGACATTCCTTCCGTTTCCAACTGGCCTCACCCTTCCCTAACTGGACCCCTGATCTGCCAGTACAGTAAGGTGGGGCTGGATCAGCAACCCCACTTTTTCATTACACTTTTAAGTTTTATCTTAGACTCCACATTCTGAAAGATTTTTCAACCAATCTGCATTAACCACATAGACACCACACTATACCAGACCATTGCAAGGAAATGGGATGTTTACTTTGCCTTTGGGGTTTGAGATGGGGAGGAGGAGCCCTTGGCCTTCTGAGAAGCAATATCCTGTTGTAGGGGTCCATGCCCACAGGACTCCAGGACAGGGAGGATTTCTCAGTTCACCTACAGGACTGTGATCTGACGGATCTCCAGAAATTGGTCAGCATCCTTCCTGAAGCCTTGAACCTGGGGCGAAAAGACCAACCGTGGGACAGGGACCCCTGTGCTATCCCCTGGTCTACTGGTTTTCAGGGTGGGAGACCTGCCTTCCTGCCTTCCCCTTGATGTGAACCCCAGGCTGTGAGTCCCTGCCTGTCCTTCCGCTGTTGTGGGCTCTCGCCTCCGTTACTAATGCCAGATGGTGGTGGAGCCCTGTTCCTTATAACCTTTCCAGTCAATCCGATCCACACTCCCTGGATGCCCGGCTTCCCCAGGTTGTCTAGCCGCAACAGCATAAGCCTTGAAAAAGCAGCTCTCATGTGGCAGTCCTGCTCACACGCGATCCGTGGCACCTACTGCCCTTAGAATAAGGACCAGCATCTTCCTCTGGAGCTATCTGCCTGCCTCTCCAGCCTCCCTCACAGTCTGGCCCAGCTCAGGTCCTGGAGGGTGTGAGGTCACTCTGGTCCAGGCAAAAAAGGGCGGAAGGCCTGGAGACTGGGAGTAGCACTCTTCATTTCAAACAGCCAAGGTTTGGCTGTAAGTCAGGATAAGGTTCTGGAGGGCAGCCGGCCCGCATTCCCAGACGCCGGGTGCACCGGCAGGGCGCCACCGGGAGAGGGCGCGCCAGCCGCAGTTGGGGGCGGGGCCTCCTCGGCGGGCGGGGCCTGTTGCCCAGCGACCGGGCTCCCCGAAGAGCGCGTGCGTCTGCCGCGCTGTCTCTGCGCGCTGGGCTGGCGGAACGGGAGGCTTCTCCGGCGGGCTTGAAGCGCCCCCGGAGACTTGGGGTTTCCCTGGGAAATCCAAATTAGGAGCCTCAAGACTCAACCTCTCAGCAAATCTTCTTGGTGCAGCCCTGCCCTCCAGTCTTCGGACACCACCTGCGTCCCCCAGCGCCTTCCCGGGCTGCCTTTCCTTGTGCTCTTCTGTGCATGGGGCGTCGTCTGCCGGGATCCTTCCAGCTTCACCCCGTCGTCTCCTCCTGCCCTCTTAGACTTAGTTCCGCTGCCCCTTCTCCAGGACGCCCCCCTCAGCCTGGATTAGGAGGCTCTGCGGGGCCTGCCCAGCCCCCTGCTGTCCTCCAAGGCGCCGGTGATCCCGCCTGAGTTGATATTGAGCCTCCCGGGTCTGTGAGCTTCCTGGAGGCGGCGGCAAGGTCTCCCTCGTTCATCGCTGTGCCCCCAGCTCCCAGAGTGGGGCTTGACATTGGCCGGCCTAGTAGTTACCCAGTGGGTGTTGCCCAAGGAATGGAAGTACCTAGAGCGTCCTGTGGGCTTCCGGGTGGAGGGTTGAGTTGCTCTGCCTTTGGCCACCCACCGCGGCATCTTTTGCCTTAAGTAGTTGCTGTATCTGCTGGGACCTAATCCAGGAGTTAGAGGGACAGGGAGTCAGCTTTCCTCGAAACCAAACTGCACTCCTTCCCTCGCTTAGTCTTCGCATAGCCCATGTAAGAGGTGCCTTCTCCCTGTTTTATAAAGGAAAATGAGGCGCGGAGAGGGAGAGGGATGGTGATTTGCCCGAAGCCACACTGCTTGTAAGTGGACAAGCCCCAGGCAGCAGTGTGTAGAGGGCAGCATGCTCTGTGCACCAGTACAGTGCTCTTAACACCTATTTTGCCCTGAATGGTCATCCTGAGATTTTTTTGAACGTGGAACACACGAACTCACCCTAGTTTCTGGACTAACTCTAGCACAGCACAAGGAGAGCAGCCTAGTGCATTTGGCTCCTTATGCCACTGCCCACTTCACTGCTCATGACCTGCAAGGCCCCCTGAGAGAATCCTAAAGCTGGCGTCGTGGTGAGTCAGTGGGAAGACCCCTCGAAGTCTCAGGTCTAACCTTCCACTGGGCCAGGTGGTCACCACCTGCTGCTTGAGCTCCCACTGTTTCCTGGGGTTTCCCGTGAGCCCCACTGTAGGAGCTGAGATGCTTATTATTGTGGTCAGATGGAACCTCTGCATTTGGGTTCCTCAAACTCCAGTGGAGAAAAGCCCTCCCACCCTGACATTCAGTTTTTCTGCAGGGTAGGGTGGGATGCCCCACATTCTTGGAGACAAAATGTGCCCTCAGGGCCTAGGGCAGGGGATGTGCAGGGTGTCCTCTCCCTGCAGTCCTGGAGATGCTCATAGCTCCTTCCACTCCTGGGCATTGTGGTCTTGGTGGCCCTGGGAACTGCTCAGAGACCCTAGAATGAGCCGTGGCCTCCTCTCCTTGGCCAAGATCCAGGATCTTTGGACGCTGTTCTTCCTCCTTGCCTCTTCCTAGCTGTGCGCTCTTGGGGTCTTGTGACCTTTCCACGCCCTCCTTTGACCCCAGGACACATTGGTTCAGGGGTGTGCTGTGGACATAGGCGCTCTCATGTGACACTTCCTCTGATGTCACTTCTCAGTGCACGGCATATAGTACCTCTGTCACTGGATGAGAGAGGGCAGTGTCTTCTCAGATCCCATGTCAGAGGCTAAGAATCCCCAAGGCCTCCCCTGTGGCTCTTCGCTTCCTGATGCTCCCCAGTGGCAGGCACGATACTGAACACTCTCCGCAATGTCTCTTGAGCCCTTACAGGGACCCCTCAGACGGGTGCCACAGTATCTTATCTTCCAGATGGCAAACCGGAGGCCCACAGAGAGGAGATTCTTGCCTTCCCAGAAGGCAAGATTCTTGTCTCCCAGAAGTGGCAGAGCTGGGGCTAAGTTCAAGTTCCACCTGAGTCCAGAGCTGAGTCCCTAACCACACGGGGCTCTGTTGCTTCTCAGAGAGGGAGCCTTGTGGAGGTGGCACCCCCAGACTTGCTGCCTGCCTGCTGTCCACTGGAGCCCTGTGGATTTCAGTAGCTGTGGACAGGCTGAATACAAAGAACGACTAGCTTAGGTCTTATACAAGAAGTGACATCATTTTTAAAACATTTCCAAACTTTCATTTTGTTTTGAAAATGATAGCCGGGCTCGGTGGCTCAGCCTGTAATCCCATGCCTTTGGGAGGCTGAGGTGAGTGGATTGCCTGCACCCACGGGTTCGAGACCCACCTGGGCAGCGAGACCTCATCTCTACAATAAATTAAAAAAAAAAAAATCAGCCAGGTGTGGTAGCGCATGCCTGTAATTCCGGCTACTCAGAAGGCTGAGGTGGAAGGATCTCCGGAGCTCAGCAGTCGAGGCTGCAGTGGCCGGGAGTGGCTGCTGCACTCCAGTCTGGGCGACAGAGTGAGATTCCAACTCAAAAAAAAAAAAAAGAAAAGAAAATGATGAATAAAGAAGCATAAAGTTTATTTTTAAAAAACATGTGTATTATGTTATAAGTATGTTAACATTTGTCTTAACCCTTTCACAAAGTAGGTGGGAGATTTTTCATTTTAGTGCTTTTAATTCTAGTGTAACCAATGAAAAAGTTTTGATTTGTACTAGGATAATTTCTTTTCAGGGTCATTTCTTCATCTTTCTCCAGCCATTTTGTGTGTTTTGCTTAAAAATAATTAATTAGTTGTGAATATAAGTAATACATATATCATGGTGGACAAGTTTCAAGTGTAAGCCAGGAGGAGGGATTATTTCCCCTTCCTATTACTCATCCTCTCTTCTCTCCCTCAGAGACATCGCTCTTTCTTGTGACTCCCTCCAGAAATGACTTATATGTAATGAGCTTTCTTTTTATTTTATTTTTTATTTATTTTTTTGAGTTGGAGTCTCACTCTGTCGCCCAGACTGGAGTGCAGTGACCGCTCCCAGCCACTGCAGCCTCGACCTGCTGGGTTCCGGCGATCCTTCTGCCTCAGCCTTCTAAGTAGCTGGAACTACAGGCGCACACTACCACGCCCGGCTGATTTTTTTATTTATTGTAGAGATGAGGTCTTGCCAGGTTGCCCAGGTGGGTCTCGAACCCGTAGGCTCAGGCAATCAACTCACCTCAGCCTCCCAAAGCACGGGATTACAGGCTGAGCCACCGAGCCCGGCTTCGAGCTTTCTTTTTAAATTAAACTTTAATTTTGAGATACATATAGATTCATGTGCAGTTGTAAGAAATAATACCTGGAAATCCTATGTCCCACTTACCTAATTTCTCTCAATGGTAACATTGTGCAAAACTATGGTACAGTATCAGAATACTGACACTGATACAAGTCACCCGATTATTCAGACTCAGATTTACATTTTACCCTTGAACTTGGTTTTTTGGGTTTTTTTTTTTTTTTTTTTTTTTTTGAGTTGGAGTTCACTCTGTCGCTCAGGCTAGAGTGCAGTGGCACACTCACAGCCACCCCAGCCTCAACCTGCTGGGCTCCGATGATCCTTCCGCCTCAGCCTTCCAAGTAGCCAGAACTACCATGCCCAGCTAATTTTTTTTTTTTTTTTTTTATCTATTGTAGAGGTGAGTTCTCTCCAAGTTGTCCGGGCTGGTCTCGAACCTGCGGGGCCAGGCAATCCACTCACCTCGACCTCCCAGAGTGCTGGGATTACAGGCTGAGCCACTGAGCCTGGCCTGAATTAGTTTTTGTATGATGCGTGAGATGTAGCTTGGAGCTCATTTTTTTTTTTTTTTTGCCTATGGATATCCAGTTTCTCCAGCATCATACATTTCTCTACTGAATTGTTTTGTGCCTTTGAAAAAAATCGGGCGAGCTTATTTGTGTGGGTCTGTCTCTGGGTTCTCTATTCTGTTCTGTTGATCTGTTTTTTCAAACAAACACGCAAACGGTAGCAAAGGATCCAGACTGTTCTGCGTGTTACTCTGTTCATGCCGAGGCTTTGTGTGCCCTCATCAGTCTGGTGAAGCCTATGATCCCTTTTCAGAGTGGTGCTTTCAGTGTGTAAGTAAAACCCATAAGGCTACAGAGGAGACAATTAAGCTCAATACCCTTGTCAAAACAGAGAAATACTTTGTGGTTTAGTAATGCATGCACGTCTTAACTAACACTTACATAACAAGATCTCACCGTGGGTCTAATCACTGTGGATAGTTTCAAAGCAGTGGTATCATTTATCTTTTGGGATACCCGCAACAGCTGTAAGGTGAAACAAATATACCTGTGATTTGTTTCTTTTTTTTTTTTTTTTTGAGTCAGAGTCTCACTCTGTCGCTGAGGCTGGAGTGCAGTGGTGCA
The DNA here is from genome assembly GCF_000164805.1 of Carlito syrichta. Classification (NCBI taxonomy): domain Eukaryota; kingdom Metazoa; phylum Chordata; class Mammalia; order Primates; family Tarsiidae; genus Carlito; species Carlito syrichta. The sequence goes on from NW_007260480.1 coordinate 117,747, forward strand.
CTCACAGCCATCACAGCCTCGACACCCAACTAATTTTTGATTGATTGTAGAGACAAGGTCTCACCAAGTTGCTTGGACTGGTCTCGAACCCACAGGCTCAGGCAATCCACTTGCCTCGGCCTCCCAAAGTGCTGGGATTATAGGCTGAGCCAATGTGCCCAGCATATCTGTGATTTCTTTTTTCATTTTTATTTTTTGAGTTGGAGTCTCACTCTGTCGCCCAGACTGGAGTGCAGT
>NW_007260480.1:118317-123222 GCF_000164805.1 Carlito syrichta
AGCAGGCCGAGGCTGCGGTGGTCGGGAGCGGCCACTGCACTCCAGTCTGGGCGACAGAGTGAGACTCCAACTCAAAAAAAAAAAAAAGAAATTAAATTAGCAAGTCCAGGCGTGGTGACTCATACCTATAATACCAGCATTTTAGGAGGCTGAGGCGGGAGGATCGCTTGAGCCCGGGAGTTTGAGACCAACCTGGGAAACATAGTGAGACCTTGTCTCTACAAAAGGTAAAAATAAAAAAATTAGCACCTGTGGTCCCAGGAGGATAACTCAGAAGGCTGAGACGGGAGGATCACTTGAGGCCAGGAGGTTGAGGCTGCAGTGAGCTGGGATGGCACCACTGCACTCCAGCCTGGGTGACAGGGTCTCGAAACCTGCGGGCTCAGGCAATCCACTCACCTCAGCCTCCCAAAGCGCGGGATTACAGGCTGAACCCCTGTGCCTGGCTGCTAATTTAATTTCTTAAAGGTTTCTCCTGCTAAGACTTGCTTCCCAAGCAAGTCCACCATGTTGACTCCTCTACATTCAGAGAGACCCCTGGCAGTTCTGCAGAGGGTGTCTGGGCAAACAGTCTCCAGCCCCACCTGTTACCCTTCTGGAACTGTCCACCCTCCATACCAGGACATCCTTTGCCTCTGCCCCCAGACCCAGGACTGGGGACTCAATGCCAGCCCTGGCGAGTGAGCCATTGGGTGGGCGCGCTGGGGAGGAGGGCTCCCCAAGCTGCCAGCATCCTGTGAGCAGATGTAAAACTCCTCGGTGCCTTTGTGCTACATTTTATGAACAGCAGATCGCAAGATGCTAACATTTTATCATGTCAGCTCTTGCGTTTGAGCTAGTGCAGCACTGGCCTGCGAGTAATTAGCTGCTGGGTGGTGTCTTTTCTTCATCTTTCTTCTTTTTTTAAATTGGAATCAGAAAATCTGCTCTCTTTCTTCTTGGTAGTAGATACGGTCCATGGAACATTCAGTGTAGACTTGGCTGTTTTTCCATATTCACGGGCAATTAATTTCTAGCTATAATCCAGTTACCCAGCAAACACCGAGTTGCCTCCCAACGTTGTCAACCATTCACCAGCACAGTTGCCCCCCGGGCCCCCTCCACTTGGGAAAGCAAGACATCATGACACCCTGCCCGATAGGTGAAACAGACCTGTTTGAAACCTTGGCATTTCAATCGCCAGCCTGTAACTAAGTCCGTTTTTCTACATCTGGCTCTAGTTTTTTTGTTTTTTGTTTTACTTTTCAATTTAGAGTGAATTTGTAACTACCAGGCACATTCACATCAGTCATGGAGTGATGTCAGCCACCATCTGCACCATCAGGAAGAGCCATGTTCCATCCATGGTGTCAACAGCATTTATTGGGCGCCTATGGTGTGTCAGGCCCTGTGCTGGGCTCTCAGGATGAGCTGGATTATTTCCTCACATGTCCTGGCATGAGCGCCCACACAAAACCCTTCCCTGGCTCCCCGCTGCCTTGGGACACAGTCCCAGCTCTCCAGGCTGGCCTGCAAGCCTCTCACAACCCCCAGTCCCGCTGACTGTTCCAGGGTCTTCTTCGCCACGTGTCCCCATTGCGCTAGAATTTCCTGAAACGCCTCCAGGCCTTGCTCCTGCAGAGCCGTCTGCCTGGGCTGCCCCACATCGGGCCTCATCTCCACGCCAGGGTATGTGCTCTAGGACATGAGTTCTGTGTTCCGAGTCTCCCGGGAGTCCAGCCTTGCTCTGCCTTGCTGCTAGCCGTGTCCTGCCCGTCTCCCTCCAGAACCTCAGCACCCTTGCCTCTTCGGTGGGTTCCTCACGTCTACTCAGCCACTGGGATCACCGCAATGACTTCGTGGCCACATCCAGAGTCAGTGCTCTGTCCTCTGCCCCTTTGACCTCCTTCCCTTGCACACACTCCTCTAGACTTCTGGGGCAGGACTCACCTTGGGCCTGATTGCTGCCTCCCGGCTGCTCCTGCCATGGCTGCTCGTCCTCCTTCCTGCCTGTCCTCTGGCTGGTGGTGCTCCCAGGCGTGTCCTGGACCCTCTTTTCTTCTCATGGATGCTCTTCGTCTGGGGTTGCTCATCCAGGTCCATGTCCTTCGCTCCATCCAGTCTGCAGCAAGGACCAGCCTGGGCTCTGGGCTCGTGTCTCCTTTGTCATCTCAACCTCTCTGGCTGTGTGCTTAAAAGGTGTCCTGGCAGGGGAGGTTCTGGTAGGAAGCAAGCTGACTCGGCGGGCTCAAGAGGTTTTTTTTTGAGTTGGAGTCTCACTCTGTTGCCCAGGCTGGAGTGCAGTGGCACGCTCACGGTCACCCCAGCGCTGACCTGCTGGGCTCCGGAGATCCTTCCATCTCAGCCTTCCAAGAAGCCAGAACTACAGGCACATTGCACTACCATGCCCAGCTAATTTTTGGTTTATTGTAGAGATGAGATCTCACCAAGTTGCCTGGGCTGGTCTTGAACCTGCAGGTTCAGGCAATCCACTCTCTTTGGCCTCCCAAAGTGCTGGGATTACAGGCTGAGCCACCGAGCCCGGCTCGCTCAAGAGATTTCAGTGAGCAGCCTACTCTCAGAGTTGTGGGCAAAGTCAAGGGAACCAATGAGAGACGCTGAGGCACTCAGAGACTGGCAGCAGTAGGAAGCCATTCCACCCCTAGGAGGAAGGGACAGAATGGTGTTTCCAGAGCCCAGAGCAAGCTGGAGTTTGTGGAGGAGGAGGGTCTGCCCTAGGAGCCATGGTCATGAAGGGATGTGACCGCAGCCGAGACCAGTAGCCCCGAGCACCGAGGGGCCTGGGTAGGAGAAGCCCTATCTCGCTCTTCCCTCTCCCTCCGATCTCCTGCAAGTGCCATCCATTGGCCAAACCCAGCTGAATGCCAGGGGGCCAAGGAGTCTGGGCGCGGTGCCATTCCCGTGCCCTGGCTCAGCCTCTTGCAGCAACGAACAGGGCAGAGAAGGCAAAGAACAGGCTGGGGAGGAGCAAACACAGTGACAACCATGGTCTACCCCCTCGCCACTCAGCAGGCATCATTGTGCTTCCTTCAGAGAAGGGAATGCTCATCTCCAAAATGGAGGCAGTGACACAAAGCCCAGCAAAGCAACGGCAGTTCAGTCACACTCCCACCCAGAACCTACCGAGAACAGCAGCTAGATGGCAGAGATGGGGGAGAGAAGTCAGTCCAACGTAGGCTCAAGTAGTGGCTGTTGTCACCAAGTCTGCAGTCAAGTGAGATGCAGACACAGAGGTCAGCCAGCGTCTGACCTTCTTCCAGTGCCCATCCCAGCTCCTCTCACCCTCTCTGAGCACCTCAGTGGGTGGTAGTTCTGTGCCTGGTGGGTGACCCAAATCTTCATCCCTCCCTGCCGGAGTTCTTGGTCACCTGCCTTGGTTGCTGGCTGCCACTTCCCACTGATTGCTGATGGAGGATGTGGGAGGCCCTCTCCCCAGCCTCAGTGGTTGCCCCGACCACAGGCAGAGTTCTCTTTTCCCCTTTGGGCAACAGAGCCCAGCTGCTGCTTGGTGATCAGCTCAGTCACCCTGGCCACTACGGTAATTCTGCTCAATAGCACGGTTCAGGACTGGATTTTTTAAAATGTGGTACATACAAACAGTGGAATATTACACAGCCATAAAGAAGGACAAACATAAGAACTTCGCAGCAACTAGGATGGAGTTAGAGTCTATCGTACTCAGTGATCTATCACAGAAACAAAGAACCAGAGTACCATATGTTCTCACTCATAAGTGGACCTTGAACAATTATCCTAATACTATAAGAAAGGGACTGGCAGTAGTGGGAAACAGCCGGGGGAGGGAGGGGCACACCTCATCCACAGGGGTACCTGCATGAGGAACGTTTGTATACCTAACCCTGAATTGTATCCCACATCTTTCAAATAAAGAAAAAAAGTAGCATGGTTCAATAGCTCTGGTTCAGTAGCATGGGAAGCTCAGAGCAGCCAACAGTAGCCCGGTTTCTAATTGAATGACATCATGGCCATGTTTGAGAAATAGGACCTCCAAACCTGCTGAGCCCACGGGGACTGCCTCAGTTGGGATTCCTCAAAAGCAGAGTCCAGGATGAGGTTTCGTGTCCAGGTGACTTATTAAGGAGGTGCTCTCAAGGGAGACCCGGAAGAGAGAGGGGGAAGCAGCACGGGGAAGGGGAGGAAGCCGAGGAAGGACACCTGCAGGCAGGCTTGAGCCTGAGCCCACAGTGGAGCTCGGGAGCGTCAGCCACGCCTCGGCGTTCTGTGGACGTGAGGCAGGAGACCTGGCTTCTACCTCCTTCACCCGAGTCATGGTTAAGGGCAGCCCCAGGGGAAGTGGATCCCTGGGCACCTCCAGCTGGCAGAGCCAGTGGGCCAAGGGGGCTCTGGGACTCCAAGGGATGACCTCTGAAAAAAAGCCTCAGATGTGGCTGTTGAAAGCCAAAGCACACCAAAATCAGGGCAGGCCCAAAAATGGAAAGAAGAGAATCTGAGAAAGTCTGGGCAGAGCTACGACATGATCTGTTATGCTGCAAAGACGGGAAGCAAAAATTCCAAAAGGTAGAAGAAGAAGGGGCTGTGGTGATGGCTGCACAACTCTGTGACTGTACTAAAAACCACAAGAGTTGTCTACTTTAAACAGGAAATGTATTTAAATGGCGTGCGGATTACAGCTCAACAAAGCTGTCATTTATTTATTTGTTGAATTGGAGTCTTACTCTGTCGCCCAGGCTGAAGTGCAGTGGCACGCTCACAGCCACCCTGGCGTTGACCTGCTGGGCTCTGGCGATCCTTCCACCTCAGCCTTCCAAGGAGCCAGAACTACAGGAGTGTGCTACCACGCCTGGCTAATTTTTGATTTATTGTAGAGACAAGGTCTCACCAAGTTGCCCAGGCGGGTCTTGAACCCACGGGCTCAGGCAATCC
>NW_007260480.1:123406-131334 GCF_000164805.1 Carlito syrichta
GCGCCTATAGTTCCAGCTACTTGGAAGGCTGAGGCGGAAGGATCGCCGGAGCCCAGCAGGTTGATGCTGCGGTGGCCGGGAGTGGCCACTGCACTCCAGTCTGGACGATGGAGTGAGACTCCAACTCAAAAAAAAGAGTGAGTGGAGATACTCTTGGTGGGTGATGACACCATATACTGACCACTGACTGAGGCAACCCCCCACCCCAGGACAGGTCCCCAACCACATGGTGGCTGGTCCACCACCCCCTTAGCCTAGCTGCGGTGCTCCTGACCATGGCCAACTCTTCTCACTGTCCTTTGAGGTGCTGGATTGGAGGTGCGGCAGTGTGGAGCTGGGTAAGGCATTCCAAGTGGCCACAGATGGCAGTCCTGGCAGAAATGTCCAACAGAGGAGGCAAACCTATACCCAGATTCCATGAGGATTACTTGCGCCTCCCCTCATGATAGGAAACCTTCAAGACGAGCAACTTGCCATCACTGTGCTTTCCTGGGAGGGATACCATTGGGACAGCATTGGGCAGCTGTGGTCTGTGCAACTGGCGGACTGGCCTCTCAGTAGCAGTAGTCAGATCAGCTTTGGTGCGAAGAAGTCCATGCTGTTTAGGCTGTGAAAAGCCTCTATCTCTGCTGTTATGGACTGAATATTTATGTAACAACCCCCGCCCCCCCAATCCATATGTTGAAGCCCTGACTCCGAGTGGCTGCCTTTGGAGATAGAGCCAAGATTATGCTAAGGAAGTGATTAAGGTTGACTGAGATCATAAGAGTGGAGTCCTGATCCAGCTGGATTAGCATCCTTATAAGAAAACACACCAGAGCGTCCCCTCCTCAAGTGAAAAGAGGTCATGTGAGCACACAGCGAGACGGTGACCACCAGTTACGAGCCAAGAAGCCAGGCCTCAGAACGAAGCCTATCTTGCTGGCATCTTGAGCTTGGACTTCCAGCTTCCAGAACTGTGAGGCATACGTTTCTGCTGTGTGAGTCATCTAGCCTGTAGTATTTTGGTAGTCCGAGCGGACAAAGACACCTGGTCACTTAGTTCATGAGCCCTCTGAGCAAGGACAGAGCTACCCGGGGAAAGAGACTGACTGGTGTCCAAAGGATGGGCCATCTCCTTCACCTGATACTGAGACCCCCCTCTGCAGTGGTTGCCCTCTGACAGGCATTGACATGGACATGAATATCTTCTCTATTTTTAGAGGCCTAACCACATATCTACCTCCTTGTCACCACTTTTCCAATCTCATCCACACCAATTCCTTGAGCACCCGTAAATCTGGGCCAGCCTGGGCCAGGCCCAGTGGCTCACACCTGTAGTCCCAGCACTTTGGAAGGCCGAAGGGGGAGGACTACTGGAGCCCAGGAGTTTAAGACCAGCCTAGGCAACAGAGTGAGACCTTGTCTCTACCAAAAATATAAAAAATTAGCCGGATATGGTGGCGGACGCCTGTAGTCCCAGCTACTTGGGAGGCTGAGACAGAAGGATCCCTGAGCCCGGGAGGTCAAGGCTGTAGTGAGCCATGATCCTGCCACTGCACTCCAGTCTGGACAACAGAGTGAGACCCCGACTCAAAACAAACAAATAAACAAACACCCACTTAATTATCTCACAGTTTCTGTAGGTCAGAAACGAGGTAACAGGCATAAGTGAATTCTCTGCACTGGGTTTCGTCAGGCTGAAATCAGGGCGTCAGCCAGCATAGCAGTCTCATCTGAGGCTAGGTTCTCCTCCAAGTTCACTCGGGTTGTTGGCAGAATGAACAGTCTTGCATTCATAGGACAGAGGTCCCTGTTTTCTTGCTGGCTCGGAATCCCTCTCTGCGCCTAAAGGCCTCTCTCTGGTCCCAGCCATGTGGCCTTCCCAATGTGGCAGCTCCTTCTTCAAAGCCAGGAGTCTCTCTCCAGTCCACTACAAAAGAGTCTTATGTAATATAATCACAGGACACACTGTCCCATCATATGTAGCCTCAAGGGGCGGAGATTACATGCGCCATGTGCATACGTGGGCGCCATGTGCGTACTGGGCACCTCAGGGTGGGACTCCTGGGACCATCTGAGAGCTCAGCCTGCACATCTAGTTTATAGTGGGCAATTTTGTCATCATACAACAGGAAACGAATAGCATGCTCAAATTAAGATGATTTAAGGGGCCTTAATCAGTGAACTAATAAAAAGATTCCACAGGGAGTCGGAAACAAAGGGTGGTGCTGTACCCAGTGAGTCCTTTGCCATTCTAGGCCTGAAGGGGTGAGGGGACAGGCCGACAGCGGACCTAGCAGGGAGAGTCATGTGGAGAAGTCAGCTGTGAGCGAGCTATGCCCTCCTGTCAAGCCAAGGAGGCCTTGATGCGTCCACACAGGTCAGCCTCGAGAGGCACAGAGGAGGAGCAAGGAGAGTGGGTTGGGGCCGGGTGGGTGGACAGCAGGAAGGCGTCCAGCCAGCAGCAAGCCTCAGCTGAGTGACAGCTGTTGGGGTCCCGTGGCCTTGGGGGCCAGCCTCTGCCTGGGGCCGTAGCCAGACTGAGCTGCTTTTCCAATGCAGAAGGGTGGTTGCGGGGAGAGGCACCGGGCTCCAAGCCGTGGTCTGTGCTGTGACGCTGTGGCCAGGCCACCCCCCCACCCTGATCCTCCAAGGCCGCTGGACCAGCTGGTCCCAAGGCCAGGGCAGCTCGCACCTAGCTAGATCAGATGCAAGCCGTCTCTTGCTCCGTGCCCACACCACCTGGCAGCCTCACCAGTTCCCCGGCAAGTAGGTGAGAGCCGCACCCCCAGGTGTGGCGCACCCAGCCTCCAAGATCCTGCCGGTCCCTCCAGCCCATGCCTCTGATCTAGCGGGAGCTGGTACAAGGTGTCACCATGACCCTTTTGTTTCAGAGGAGATGTTCCAAAGTCGCGTCCTCCTGCCCTCTGGTCTCCTACTGGGACCCAGAGAGTGGGGAGCCCAGGAGATGCCGTCGATGGGGGTCAGCCCCCTGGACACAGGGCAGGGTGGAGCACGAGCTGTGTGTGTTCCCAGCCCCACACCCACGACCGACATGGAGAACTTGTGCTCTCGATTTTACGAACCGGCGCCTCCGCCCCTAGTGTCTCCTGCCAGGTGACGGCAGTGGCAGCCCCCTGGCCTCCCTGCCTCCCCTGTCCTTCCTTGCCCTCCTCACCCTGCCCCTATTCCATTCTCCACAAGCAGAGAGAGGGGTCCTTATAAAACGTGAATCGTGTCACTCACCTGCCTCAGACTCACAAGGGCTCCCAGGGCTCTTCAGGCAGACCCCAAACCCTTGTGCCTGGTCATCAGGACCCTGCTTGACATACTTTCATTTGTTTGTTTTAAAGGATGTGATCAGCGCCCATGGATCCATCACTCCAGACAGAAGCCAGGCCCGGACAGCCCATGTCCAGCCACCTGGTCCCACCCTCCTCTCCCTCCTCCACCCCGGGGTCTGAACCCCGAATCCCCAGATGCACTTGCTCTCCCTTGTTGATTTCCTTGCATTTGTAGACACTCCAGAAGGCTTTTCTTTTCTTTTCTTTTTTTGAGTTGGAGTCTCACTCCGTCACCCAGACTGGAGTGCAGTGGCACGTTCCCGGCCACTGCAGCCGCGACCTGCTGGGCTCCGGCGATCCTTCCGTCTCAGCCTTCCAAGTAGCTGAAGCTACAGGCGCGCGCTACCACATCCAGCTAATTTTTTGATTTATTGTAGAGATGAGGGCTCGCCAAGTTGCCCAGGCAGGTCTCGAACCCGCAGGCTCAGGCAATTCACTCACCTCGGCCTCCCAAAGCGCGGGATTACAGACTGAGCCACCAAGCCCGGCTTGAAGGCTTTTCAAGAGTCACCTCAGGCTTGCCATCTTTGGGGCCACTTGGTTGATTTAATGTGACACCGCTCGGGTCCACCCCTGTTGTGTTGTGGTGTGCTGACATCCCTGCTGTGTGATGTTCCCTCGGGGCCCCCTGGGCTCTGTGCCCTCCCTCCTGCTGGCATGGGCGTGCAGACTCGGCTGTTTTGAGCGGCGCTGCAGTGGGCGTCACTGCCCAAACCCCCGCTGGCCCACCTTCCCCCACCTCTGCCCCTCCCCACCACTCCGTGCCAGCCATGGGGGACTTTTCGCACCCCTTCAAGCTCAGCACTTCTGCCTGCACCTCAGCCTCTGCCCTGCTGCCACCTCGCCCAGAAATGCTTTTCCTTCCAGAAATGCTTCATCACTTGGGCTTCAGAGCAATGTCACCTTCTCAGATGCTTGTCCCGCCCACCCGGCACTGCAGTCCTCTCCTCCCAGAAGCTGCCCCACGAGCCCAAAGTCCTCCTGGGGGGCTCAGGGAGGGGTTGCAGTGAAATTGGCTGGAGCACAGGGGGGGAGGGGCTGGGGTAAGAGATGAGCCAAGAAGCTATTTGAGAGCAGAGTCAGAAGGCCTTGAATGCCACACCACGGGGCTGGAGCACGCTGGGTTCCTCAAGGGGAGTCGAGTCAGGCCAGGCGCTCTGGGGGTTCAGGCTTGGGCTCGGGCCGTCACCGTATATGCTCAAATAAGAGGCGAGTGCTCTCCCCAAATCTGTCCTCAGAAGAGAGGGGATTGCCTCATCTTTGAGTCTTTCTGTGGCTTCCCACGTTTGCTTTATGTTGTTCTTTATTCTCTTGCAAAGTTCTGGGTGGCGAGCGTGCTCCAGGTTACAACAAACTGAGATGTTCTAGACGTGCCTGATGGTGACCTGTGAGAGTGGTGGAGAAGAGGACCGGGAGAACCTCACCCAGGCAGCTGCCGTTCAGAGGGTGTGGCCTGGGAAGCATGAGGGTGCCCGCTGTGCTCCCTTCTCGGAGGCACGGGGGCGGGGCGGGGGGGGTTCGCAGAGCACAGGGGCCATCCCCTTGTCCTTCAGAAGGGGAAACCGAGGCCTGGGGAGGTGCAGAGCCAGCCTGGGATGCAGCGCCCCTGCCTCCAAGGGCTTCAGGCTTTTTCAGGACACTGCAGATGGAGGCCAGCGTGCCAGGCACAAGGGACACAAGGCCCTTCTGCCTTCTGGGCCTTGATGGCATGGGCAATGTTGTGGGGGGAGCACCAGCTTCGGAGTCAGGAGACCGACTTCCAGTTCCTGGCTTGGCCACTGCCCAGCCATGTGACCTTGGGCAGGTTCCCTTCCTTCCCTAAGCCCGGCATCCCTCTCTGCGGAGCGGACGTGGCATCAGTGCCCTCTCCTGGGCTGCTGGGAGGCTGCGGCCTCTGCAGGGGCAGGGAAGGGTCCTTCCATGGTGCGGGGCCAGGACATGAAGGGGACCCTGGGGTGGAGCAGCTGCGGTCTCTCCACGAGGCGCTCCACGGGCAGCCGGGGCGCGAGCCTGCTCCAGGGACGGGGTGGCTGGGCGGCCGCACTCTCAGCCCTCGGCCCGGCGGGTGCAATGACTCTCGCCACAGGAACATGTGTCTGCCACCACAGGCCTTGAGTATCTTGTAAAACTCACAATTTGTTCAAAAGAATAAACAGCATGAAAGGGGACGCACAGCCTCCCTCCGGGCTGGCGGGCGGGGCGGCCCGAGGCAGCTTTCCATTGAAACCAGATTGGGAAGCTGGGGAAACCGGGCTGGCACAGACCGTGTGCGCTAAGGACACAGGACCACACTCCCCGTCTGCAAATCCAGGCTAGCAGCGGGATGGCCCTGTGCGACGCGGGATGAAAGTGCGCCAAGGGCTCAGACCAGCACCTGGGAGAGCGCTGCCGGGAAGCGTCCCTTCCCGTTATTCCTGTAGGAGACAGACTCACGTGCAGACCGGCGCGCAGAGGGGCAGCGCTGGGGCGAGGGAGCCTGGGACCCTGGGGAACTGGAGAACCTGGGAGGGCTCCGACCCCCTGGAAGAGGCAGGGGAAGTTTTCTGGATGGAAACTGGGACGAGGTGGACAGAGATGGGTCCTGGCAGAAAAAGCAGCCAGTGTGAAGGGTCTGAGGTAGGAAAGAGGTTTTCATATTTAAGGCACTGACAGTCCTGGGGCTGAGGAGGCCAGAGGCCGGGTCCCAGATCAATGACACAAACCAGCCTGGGGCATCAGGCAAGGCTTCTCAGAGGAAATGACACCCAGGCTTTGTGTTGAAGAGTGAGGAATCAGTAGTGTGTGGGAGGGTGTTCCAGGCAGAAGGAACAGTATGTGCAAAGGCAAGGGGTCCAGAGAGTGCAGGGCACAGTGTGGCGTGGGGGTGGGGGGCACATCAGGGCACGGGCTGGGCAGGCTCCTTCCCTGTCTGTTGAGAGGAGGGCACAGAGTTCGGCTTTCTCCTGTTCACCCCAGCCTCCGGGAGACTCAGCCACTCCCGTGGAGGGAGATCAAATGGGCTGTCTGCTGAGTGGGCTTGGCGACCCGGGTGCCGTTCACTCCTGTCCGGGCCCCTTCCTGGGAGAGTTCCAGAGGAGCACCAAGACGACGCCCAGGTCTGTGACCTGGGTGGATGGTGTGCTGAGAAGGGCATGGGCACACGGAAGTTTCGGGTGCCGAGTTTGAGGAGCACCGGGAGAAGCTGCCGGTGAGCTCAGGGGCGCCACAGCCGGGGAAAGAGGGGCTGCACCACCCAGGAGCAGTGGAGCCCTGAGGGGTGGGTTTGTCTGGGGACAGGGACTGAGCCGGGGAAGGAGGCTGGGAGGTGGGATGCGGGTGGGGAGGCCGAGAAGAAAGCCCTGGGTTCCGGCGAGTGCATGGCCATGGGCTGAGTGGGCCTAAAAAGTGTCTACTGGATTTAAGAACAAGGGTTTGGGGGTGATTGTGAGGGAAAGAAGAGACAAGGAGAGACTGTAAATTCATCTTTTGAAAATCAGGGGCTTGGCCAGGCGCGGTGGCTCAAGCCTGTAATCCCAGCACTTTGGGAGGCCAAGATGAGAGGATTGCCTGAGCTCAGGGGTTCGAGACCAGCCTGGGGAACTTGGTGAGGACTCGTCTCTACAATAAATAAAAAAAATCAGCTGGGCGTGGTAGCATGTGCCTATAGTTCCAGCTACTTGGACGACTGAGGTGGAAGGATCTCCGGAGCCCAGCAGGTGGAGGCTGCAGTGGCCATGAGCATGCCGCTGCACTCTAGCCTTGGCAACAGGGGGAGTCTGACTCAGAAAAAAAACTAGGGGCCAGGTGCAGTGGCTCACACCTGTAATCCCAGCACTTTGGGAGGCCGAGGCAGGAGGATCGCTTGAGGCCAGGAGTTCATGACCAGCCTGGGTAACATGGCGAGACCTTGTCTCTAAAAAAAAAAAAAAAATTAGCCATGCATGGTGTCGTGTGCCTGTAGTCCCAGCTGCTCGGGAGGCTGAGGCGAAGGATCGCTAGAGCCCAGGAGGTCAGGGCTGCAGTGAACCGTGACTGTGCCACTGCACTCCAGTCTGGGTGACGGTGAGATCTTGACTCAAAGAGAGGAAAAAAAGGCTATGGCAGGGAGGACAGAGATAGAAGGCGGGCGGTGAAGGGAGGGCCTATGGGGTGTGGAGATGAGCTGAGAACCTCTCTTAAGTGCGCTGTGGGTGGGGGCCGGGGGTGGGATTGTGGCCGGTCATCACAAGGGCCCGTCAGATGGTGCATCTAGAGGGGCAGGAGGTGAGGGTCTGGGAGGCGGGGGAGGCTGCGGTGAGCTCCCGGAGAGCAGGCTGTGCCGCCAGCACCAGGGCCTCCCCTGTGGATGCTGAACGGGTGGGGGGTGTGGAGCGGAGAGGGGCTCCAGGCCCCCAGTGCTGAGGCAGGGCCTTGTCCTCCCACTCGCCCTCGGCCTGCTGGCCGCCCGGCAGCGGTGGCGGGTCTGGGCAGGTGGGAGTAGGCAGGGGAGGGGGGACGAGGGGACAGTGAGGGGTGGGGCTGGTGGCTGGCCGAGGACCTGGGCTGGAGGGCAGAAGTCAGGGGGGCGAGAGGCTGGGAGAGCAGGCTCCCCAGCTCTGGAAGGCCCCCTCCCCAGGCCCAGCC
>NW_007260480.1:131394-144857 GCF_000164805.1 Carlito syrichta
TTTGTCCAAGGTCACACAGTGACTCTAAGAGGGGGTCCAGGCCCCCAGGACGACCTCCTGCGGCCGGTCAGGACCCTCCTCCCCCGGTCTCCCCCCACAGCACTTCAAGCATCCACCCCCTGGCGCCCAGTGGGGAAAGCCAAGGAATGGCCACGAGGGGGCGCCAGGACCCAACCCAACCAGCTCCTCTGAGCAGAGGCCGCTATTTCAAGGGGATGCTTGCTGCCATGCAATTTTTTTTTATTTAAGAAAGCAGGATTTATGAGAGGACAGAAAAGCTCCTCTCAGTGGGAGGGGACCCGAGAGGGTTGCCCTGCGATGCAAATTTGAGTTTGTCACAAAGTAGGGCCTCTTCTGTCCTTGAGGGGCGTCAAGCTCGAGTCCCAGTTCTGCCAAAGTCTTGGGGCAAGTCCTGCCAGAACTCTCTGGGCCTCAGTTTCCCCACTGGTCAGTGGTGGTGCCTGCCACACTTGGGTGGGTGTGAGAAGTCGAGGGAGGTGGCTGGCTGAGAGAGAGCCCACCCATGCCTGTGCCTCTCTTCCCGCATCCAGCAGGGATCTCGCGCCGGGCTCCACCTGCCCACTGCCCGTGTGAGGCCTCCGTGGGACACGCTTGCTTGTGAGGCTGCCTCGCAGCTCTGAGGATGTTTATACCCTGGCCCGGCCTTCCCAGCCATCTGGGAAGTCAGGCTCAAGCCATGACTATGCTGATGGGGAAACTGAGGCACAGGGAACCGAATGCTTTCGGCTCACCCGCCTGAAAATCCTCACGGCAGGGAGGCGGTGCTATGGGTCTTGGGGCTAGGGTGGGTGCTGTTTCTTCTCTACTCCCTGTGAGTACCCAGGCACAAGCCCCACAGGACCAGGGTTAGGGCTGCAAGGGCACGAACCAGCCCAGCAGAAGGCCACTGTCACCCTGGAACATGGATGGCTGAGCTTGCATGCAGCACTGGAGAAGGGTTTCCGATGTTGGAAGGCCTTGGGACGGGGCGGGGGTCTGCATCTGTAGAGGTGCCCGAATGGCTCTGACCAGGGAGCGCTGAGACAGCCCCTTGAGCAACCACTCTGCGAGTGAAGGTGGCCTGGACAGGGCCGCGGCTGGACTTGCACCTCCAGGCTCCGAAGTCACATGTGCATCCCTTTCTCCCTTGGTTCGGCAAGCCTCAAGCCACTCCGTGGGGGCCGTCGCTGTGCCCAGGCGCTCAAAGTGGAGTCACGGCTGGTGCGGCCCCTGAGAGACTCAGCCAGAGGGGCGACCACCGCCCACCTAGACGAGGCGGGGCGGCATGAGCACTGCGGTGACCTGGGGGGCTGGAAGGAAGTGCGCTCCAGCGGGAATAGCATGGGCAAAGGATCGGAAGTGAGAGGCAGAATCCAGAAAGGTAGGACCCAGGGGGAGAGGGGCTGTGACAGGAGGAGGGCAGGGCTCTGGCAGGGAGGGGCCGAGGCCTCCATAAGGCCTTTGAACTCTGAACTGGGGCTGGGGGAGCCTGGGCCAGGCGGGTTCAGCGTCTCCCACAGGGCTCTGCAGTTGTCCTTTCTTTTGTTTGAGTCGGAGTCTCACTCCGTTGCTCAGGCCGGAGCACAGTGGAACAATCCCGGCTCACCACAGCCTCCACCTGCTCCCATCTTAGCCTCCTGAGTAGCTAGGACTACAGGTGTGCACCACCACAGCCGGCTAATTTTTTTCTTTTTATTTTTTTGGTAGAGATGAATCTCGCTATGTTGCCCAGGCGGTCTCAAACTCCTGGGCTCGAGCAATCTTCTGACCTCGGCCTCCCAAAGTGCTGGGATTATCGGCATGAGCCACTGTGCCCGGCCTGCAATTATCTTTTTTACTTGGTCATCTCCCTCCCACTGGTCTGGGGACTCCATAGCTGGCAAGCTCTGTGAACGCACTCCTGGCAGGAGTCCTGCCACCCCCAAACACCAGCCCTTAGTGTCACGATGCTGTCCCTCCCGGAACACAGCAGGGAAGGGACCGTGGAGCGGGCCTGTGGGAGCAAAGGTAGGCAGGCAGGTGTGGGGGTGGGGTTGTGGGGGTGGGAGGGAGGCGCCCGGGGAGCAGCTGACTTGTTTGAGAGCCAGAGGCTCCGCGCTTCTAAGCTGCAGCATCAAAGTCTGCTGGAAACATGGACAGAATAAGGTGGGGCATTATGGAAATCATCTCCCCAGCTCCACGGCCTGGGAATTCACGGTCATTGACAAGAATTTCCCTGGTCCCAGATTTCCCCCTCTCTTTGCAAGTGGAGCTTTTGGATCAAATAAATACAAATGACGGCCATACGTTTCTTCTGAATGCTGGCTTCACCAGCCGCGGCGTAAGTGGATAGAGTGCTTTGAAAACTGTTCTTCCAGGGCTGGAGGGTCGAGCCGACTCACCTCTCGGGAGTCAGTGCGGCGACATTCCGCATGTGTCTCCCAGCACTTGTGGTCACTGGCCCCGAGAGCGGCCTGGCCGGGCGGGCTCCCGCTCCGTCCTGACTTGGCCACGCCAGGGTCTTGGGCCTCTCTTTCTTGCTAAACCTCAATGTCTTCCCTGCCAGGAGGGAGGAGTTATACCTACCGATCAGTCCGTTCTATTTTCTCAAAGGGACACAAACACATGGTTTCAAAAACTCAGAGGCCGGGATAGAACACCAGCCATCCGGTCTCCACCAGCCCCAACCCCAACCCAGAGGCCTCTCGGTTCAGGCCCTCACGCCGCCCGTCTCCGCTTTCCCGCGTGGTGTGGCCAGCTCAGCGGCTCCTGGCGCCCAGCCGTCCCCACCGGCTTCGGTGATAACCAGCCTTTCTCCCAGGGCCCCGCCCTCCCGCCTCCCCAGCGCCTGGTAGTTGGAGCACAGACGTTTTCACTAAATCCATATTCCGGATTTATGTTGTCATGACTATGTAAATATTTACTAATCCAAGTACTGTAATCTGATTAGTTTCTTTTTCTCGTGCTTTTACCGTTTTCTGGAATTAATAATTGCCTGTGTTCTCATTGGTCTAGTTGCCTGTGTTCCTACTGTGGATTTCCCCCCCCCCAGCCCTCTGGTGGCCGCGGCGGACACCTCCCCATGCCCGGGGCCACACTGGCTGGGGCATGGGGCGCCTGGCCCCCGTCGCCTGGGCCAGCCCTTCGCACCTCTGGTCCCGCAGCACGGCATCCCCTTGGACTTCTCACCGCTCTCTGGCACCAGATGTCTTGTTTGCAAGAGTTCTGGGTTCACTTCCTCGGTTTAGTGGAGGCTGTCCTCTGCTCACTTTTGGGGGAAAAAAATACTTTTTTCGGTGGTTCTCCCATGTTTGAAAGTATCTTTTTATTTTTGAGTTGGGGGTCTCACTCTGTCACCCAGGCTGGAGTGCAGTGGCACGATCAAGGCTGACCACAGCCTCGACCTCCTGGGCTCAGGTGAGCCTCCCGTCTCAGCCTCCCGAGTAACTGGGACCACAGGTGCACACCACCGCACCGGGCTAATTTTTAAAAATTTTTTGGTAGAGATGAAGTTTCACTATGTTTCCCAGGCTGGTTCTTGAACTCCTGGTCTCAAGCAATCCACCCGCCTTGGCCTCCCAAAGTGCTGGGATTACAGGTGTGAGCCTCTGCATCTGGCCTCTTTTTTCTTTTTTTTTCCTTTCCTCTTTTCTTTCCTTCCTTCCTTCCTGCCTTTTCCTCTCTCTCCCTCCCTCTTTTCTTTCCCTTTTTCTTTCTTTTGTTTCCTTCCTTTCTTTCCAGAATTTCACTCTGTCACCCAGTCTTGAGCACAGTGGCACAATCTCAGTTCACCACAGCCTCAAAATCCTGGGCTCCAGCAATCCTCTTACCTCAGTCTCTCAAGTAGCAGGGACTACAGGGGTACACCACCATGCCCACCTAACTTCTTTATTTTTTAGAGATGAAGTCTTGCTTTGTTGCTCAGGCTGGTCTTGAATTCCTGGCCTCAAACGAGCCTTCTGCCTTGGCCTCCCAAAATACTGGGATTATAGGTATGAGCCACCACACCCAGCATGAAAATATATTTGTTCTACATACTCACTTTTGCTTGATAGTTCAGCTGGGCATATAATTCTAGGTTAAAAATGGCTTTCATCCAGAATTTTTGTCTTCCGCTCTATAATTTTCCATCTTTCAATGTTGCTATGAGAAATTTGGTTATTCTGATCTATATTTTGTAGAGCGAGTTCTTTTTCTTTTCCTCCTCTCCCTCCTTCTGTTTTAGGATCCCTTATGCCTGTTCTTCAGAAGTTGTCAGGTGATGTGCCCTGGTGTGGCTCTTTCTTTCCGTCTGCACTGGGCACTTGGCGAGGACTGTCAGGCCAGAGACTCCTCCTGTCTTCCGGTTTCAGAGATTGTGCTTATGCTGCTTCTCGGACAACTTCCTTTCCTTCATTTTCTCTTGTCTTTCTTTCTGTAACTTTTATTGGTCAGATATTGACTTCCCGGGCCGATATGCAAACCTTCTCATTTATTTTTTTCTGTTTTTCATTTGTATGTCTTTTTGCTTCCTGTCTGAGCAATTTTCTTGACGTTATCTTTCGAGCTTTCTATCAGAAGTTTGATTTCAGTTATCTCTTTGTGTATTTGCTTGTTTTTGCTTTGTGTGTTTGCTGTGCTGCCTGCATTATCTCTGTTTCCCCAGGTTTTTGTTTGTTTGAGAAAGCAGGATTTATTGAGAGGACAGAGAAGCTCCCACAGTAGGAAGGGACCTGAGGGGGTTGCCTTCCCCAGATTTTTCCCTGTTTGTGCCTGGTGGTTCTTAGCAGCGACTCATATCAAGAGCAAGATGCTAACCAGGTGGATGGGACTCCCAGGGCACCTGGTGGATGGTGAGGCTTGTTGACTCTGGGCTTCACTGGGGTGATCTGATGGCAAGCTAACTTTTGGGGGCAGGTTCCGTTTCTAAAGGCCAGTTTCTCCAGAGAAGAATCTCCACCCCCCTGTCCTACCGGGGGGCCCAGCCGCTTAGTGTTTCTGGATCAGAATCCCCTCTGGTTTTGTTTCGTGGAGGAGGAGACTTTGCCTCCTGGTCTTCTGGGAGCAGGAGCTGGGTGGTGAGGGAGGACCGGCTGTTTGGTTGTGGGGGGTGCCGGGGAATCTCAGAGCTCCTACACTGACTGTGGGCCAGCCCTGTCTTTTGACTCCACCCTGGCCCCCACCTTCCCCAATACCCTGTGCCTCTGAGTCCCGGGTGTTTCTAGAAGTTTCTGCCCACTTCCAGCAGAGCACCCTCGGCGCGTTCTTCTGCCCACCAGCTCAGCCTCCACTTCTGCCACCCCCGTCTTCCACTGGCACCGCCTCTGTTCTGACGACTCCTTTGTTTCTTTGACCATTGCCTTAATGGGGTTTCAGAGGGAGATGAGAGAAATGCTGAGTCCCTGTGTCCCTCTGCCATCGCAGTAATCCTTTGTTCGTGTCAGGCAATCCGGGGAAGCCAAAGAAACATCACTGTGACTACAACGGCTAATATTTACCCAGCACTCGCTCTATTCCAAGGGCCTCGCTAAGCGTATGGCTGTGTATTCTCTCATGGGATTCCTACTGCCACCCCAGGAGGCAAGTTACAGATGTGGAATGGGCTCAGAGATGTGGGGGACTGGCCCAAGGGCACCCTGAGGCCGCCCCAACCTCTCTGCTGGAGCCTGGGCTGTCGTGGCCTCCCCAGCCTCGCTCACGCCCCCCTGACCTTGCTGCACTGGGCTGAACCGCCCTCTGTGTCTGCTCCCTGCGCTCACCCATGCTCCCTCTCGCTCTGCACCTTTGCACCAGCTGTTGCCCAGGAGAAGGAGCAGAAAACATCGGGGAGATGCTTGCATGTAAAAACAGAAATTACCCAGGTTCCCGGGGCAGGGGCAAAAGCCCCCAGCTCACCTCCTATCAGCCCTTGCCTCTGTGAGAGCACTTTTCCATGGTGTCTCTTTGTGTTTATCCAGAGACGAAACACCTTCCTCGAATGGTCTTTGTGTGCAGAAAAGGTTTCTGTGTCTAGTGGCACACCCTTCCTGGCTGTTTCTTTTTTCACTTGAGAAGGCTTGTTTTTCTGAGTGTCTAACCTGTTAGCTTTCTGTCTCTGAGGTGAGACAAGCGACCACGCAAGGGACAGGGCTGCATGCCGACGAGAATCCCAGTGCCAGTGGGGAAAGTCATAGAAAGTCACTGGGTGCTGCCACCAAGACAGTCACTTAGACTGTGGATCCTGTCATCATAACGAAGTCTGTTAGCAAGACAGGCACTTTTTCTGAGATGTAATCTCCATCCCGTACAATTCATCCATGGGATGTGTACACTTAGATGGCTTTTAATATAGTCACAGAGTTGTACAGCCTCATATCACTTTCAGAATATTTTTGTCACCCCAGAAAGAAACCCCATGCCCACGGCAGTGACTCTCTGTTTTCCTCAAGCTGCCAGTCCTGGCAAACGAGTCATCTGCTTTCCGTCCCTGGATTTGTCTATTCTGATATTTCATAGACGTGGAATCATTCAGTACGTGGTCTTTTGTGTCTGGTTTTTTCACATAGCATCACGTCTTTCAGGTTCACCCGTGTCGTAGCACGTGTCGGGACTTCACTTCTTGTTATTGCCGAGTAATATTTCATTGTGTGGCTGTACCACATTTGGCTTACCTGTTGATGAATATTTGGGCTGTTTCCATTTTGGGGCGATTATGAATGATGCTGCTTTAAATGCCTGTGTACAAGATTCTGTGTGACCATGTGTTTTAACGTCTCTAGGGTTTTTATTCCACCTAAGGGTCATATGGTAACTAGCTTTAACTTTGTTCGGAGTGGTCAAATGATTTTTCACAGCTGCACCACTGGCGACCTCACCAGCAGGGTGTGCAGGTCCTGATGTCTCCACATCCTCAGCAACTTAGTATCTGACTTTGGGATGAGAGCCATCCTGGGGGTGTGAAGTGGCATCCCGTTGTGATTCGCGTTTCTCTGATGGCTCATAATGTCCAGCATCTTTTCATGTGCCATTGGCCATTTGTAAGTCTTCTCTGGAGTAGTGAAGAAATCTTTTACCCATTTTAAAGACTGGGTTGTCTTTTTGTTATTGAATTGTAAATGTTCTTAACATATTCTAAGTACAATTCCCTTACCAGATACATGATTTGCAATTTTTGTTTTCTATTCTGTGGGCTGGCTTTTCACTTTCTTGTCCTTTGAAGCACAAAACACTTTAATTTTAGTGGAATCCAGCTTATCTTTGTTGGTGGTGGTGGTAGTTTTGGTGTCATATTTAAGAAATCATTGCCTAATCCAAGATCACCAAATTTACTTTCATATTTTTTTCTTTTTTCTTTTCTTTTGATTCAGAGTCCCACTCTGCCGACCAGCCTGAAGTGCAGTGGCATGCTCACGGCCACCCCAGCGTCAACCTGCTGGACACTGGCGATCCTTCTGCCTCAGCCTTCTGGGAACTGCAGGCACGCGCTACCACGCTCGGCTAATTTATTTATTTATGGTAGAGACAGGGTCTCGCCAAGTTGCCCAGGCTGGTCTCACAGGCTCAGGCAATCCATTGGCCTCGGCTTCCCAAAGTGCTGGGATTACAGGCTGAGCCACCAAGCCCGGCCGGCTTTTATATTTTTTTCTAAGAATTTTATAGTTTTAACTTTCCTTTAGGGGTTTGGTCCATTTTGAGCTCATTTTTGCATGTAATGTGAAGCAGGGGGTCCCACTTAATTCCCAGTTAGGGTCCCCACTAACTGGGGGTAGCTAGTTGTCCCAGTACCATCTGTTGAAAAGACAATTCTTTTGCTACTCAATTGTCTTGGCACTCTTGTTAAAAATCAATTGGCCATAAATGTGAAGTCTCAGCTCTACTCTATAGGTCTTTCCTTATGCCAGTACCACACCGTCTCAGTTACTATAACTTTGTTATCTTTTTGAAGATTGTTTTGGCTATTTTGGGTCCTTTTAATGTCTGTATAAATTTTATGATCAGATTGTCTATTTCTGCAAAGAATCCTTCTAGGATTTTGAGGGAATGTGGGATCAATTTGGGGAGTATTGCTGTACTAAATATATTAAGTCTTCTGATCAATGAACATGGTATGTTTTCTCATTTACTTAGGTCTTTCATTTCTTTCAACAATGTTTTGTTGTTTTCAGAGTATAAGTTTTGTACTTTTGTTAAATGTGTTATTATTGTATTCTTTCTTTGAGACAGGGTCTCACTCTGTTGTCCAGTCTGGAATGCAGTGGTGTGACTGTAGCTCATGGCAGCCTTGAATTCCTGAGCTCAAGTGATCCTTCCATCTCAGTCTACCTAGTAGCTGGGACTGCAGGTGTACACCACCATACCTAGCTAATTTTTTTACTTTTTTGTACAGATATGTTTCCCAGGTTGGTCTTTTCAATGTTATTGTAGGTGGAATTCTTTTTTAATTCCATTTTTTGGATCGCTCATTGCGAGTGTATAGCGGTACAATTTTTGTGTATTTATCTTGTATCCTGCAACATTGCTGAACTCATTTATTAGTTCTCATAGTTGTGTGGGTGTATGTGTGTAGATCCCTTAGGATTTTCTGTATATAAGAGTATGTCGTCAGCAAATAGTGATAGTTTTACATCTCTTTTTCTAATCTTGATGCTTTTTATTTAATTTCCTTGCCTGACTGCCCAGGTAGACCCTCCAGTGTCAAGAGTGGACATCTCACCTCGTTCTTGATCTTAGCAGGAAAGCATCCAGCTTTCCCCATTAAGTATGATGTTAGTGGTGGGTTTTGTAGGCAGCCCTTATCAAGTTAAGGAAGTTCTCTTTTTTGTTTCAGTTTGCTGAGTATTTTTAAACCATAAAAAGGTGTTGGTGTCTACCAGTAAAGTAGAGATTTTGGTCCCTATTTTACATATTAGGAAACAGGCTAAAAAATGCTAGAACAAATCTGGAAAATAGGAATAGTAATGAAGAGGGATCAGTGTCACCATCAGCCACATCTCACAAAGATAAACCACTCAACCTTCAGAGGAGTGTCCTTCCAGACTCCTCCTAGGCATGGCTATGTTTTTAGAAGATTTTCTTCACCCCACACATACTGTCTTATTTCACTACATGACGTGTCCAGAACATGGAGGGAAGAAGGTTCTCTGGCAGGTCTGAGCAAAGATGAAAGAGTCTGTCTTGATGGTAATGAGCTCCTCATCAGTGGGAGTGTGTGAGCCATAGCAGTTTGTCCACACAACATGACAGGAGCTCTCATGGAGGTGTTTAGGAGCCAGTCTTCTCTTCTGCACCGTGAGGCTGTCCAGGGCTGGGACCAGGCTGAGTCATCTTACTTTCTTGTGCCCAACTTGGAGAAGACTTGGAGACAGCTTGATGAATTGATCGGCATGAGCCAAGGAGCCCCAGAGGGAAATGAGAACCAGCTGGATCTGAAGTTTGTTTGGGCTGGGTCTCCTTAGGAGAAGGAATTGTGACAGCCATGTCCTGGCCTGGGCTCTACACTCAGTGGGCAAGTCCCTGCCCTTCCTTGGCCTCCACCTCCCTATCTGTAAAATGGGATTGAGCCCATTTCCCTGACAGATCCTTTGAGATGGCCTGGCTGAAACTCAGGGCCTTGAAGCCTGAAAGGCCTGGGGGCCTTGGAACTTGGGACTTTCTCCCAGAGTGGGGCCCAACAGCCATGTGGGGGTCTCACCTGCCCACCTGTCAGCATCCAACTGTGTGGCATACTGAGCGTTCACCTGCATGGAAGGAAGACTTGATAACCGAGCCTTGAGGAATTCCCTGTTCATTGGAAGACAAGATGGAGCAAGGAAAAGGCAATGAGAAGACCGGTCACCTTGGAGGGCCTGGCTGGAGACTGGACCTGGGAGGCCAGCCTCTGTCACTCTCCCGCTTGCTGACTGACCTGGGAAGGCACCCACTCCTCTCTGTGTCCCCCAGCTCTAAGCCTGTGGCCTCTGAGCTTATCCAGGGCCCTAAAAACTGCTTGCTGAGTGTTCGCTGCGTTCTGGTGTCAGTAGCTGCAGAACTGGACAAAAGAATGAAGGCCAACTTGGAGGAAGCAGGATTCGGAAAGGCAGCGTGTTCTAGGAGAAAGAAGAGCTGTCTTAGAGCCCTGCAGACCTGGCCTTGCACTCAGCCTAGATTCTCTGTCTCTCTCTGGGATGTTTGAAGAGTGAATGAGTTAGCACGTCAGGTCCAGTGGTTAGCACACAGAAGGGTGCAGACATTCCCACTGTCATGAGCAAAACCTGATAGCTAGGGAGACCGAGGCAGGCTCTTGACCAACGGATGAGAGCAGGTGGCATAGACCATAGAAAGTATCTTGACCTTGGAGTGATGGCCTTGACTTTGAGCGACCCAGGCCAGGCAGTTGGCAGGGTGGTATTTGTCTCTGCTCCTGGCAACAGCAGAATTTTCCCTCCTTAATTGTCAACCCACTCGGGGAGATGCTAAAAAGAATGCCCATTCCTGGGCATATGTCCTGGTCATCAGGAGGACCTGGTAGAGGAATTGCAAGAGCAAGTTAAATGCACAGAAGTTAAGAGAGAAGACAGATTTGCAAGCTATGGGAAGGGAGGTCACAGTGGGGGCACTTCTGGGCTCTGGAACACGCTTGTAGAAGCCTCCCTCGTTGGATGGGTGTAAGAAGACCCCAGCACCCTTAAACCTTTTTTTTTTAAGAGATGGGCTCTTGCTCTGTCACCCAGGCTGGAGTGCAGTGACATGATGATAGCTTGCCACAGCCTCAACTTCCTGGGCTTGAGGGACCCTCCTGCCGCAGCCTCTTGATTACAGGTGTGCCCCACCACAGCCAGATTCAAACTCTTTTAGAACAAAGGAGGGCATGGTGAATCTCTGTGTGGCTGATCCAAGGATAGAGGCTTCCTCTACTGCCCCTCCATCCTTGGCTCTTCAAATGGCCACCAAATGCTGCCACACCTGGTTTCTTATGTCCTCTCAGCACCACCTCGTGTGTGATCATAGTTCTCCATCCTTCCGTCGAGTCGCCGAAGCTTGCAGAGAGCATGTGACTCATCCAAGGCTGTACAGCCAGAATTTGAATCAAAGTCCCAGGCCTGGGTAGACAGGTCGGGGCGTGCAGACCAATAGGGCCTCTGCCCAACACCGCGTGGGGTGATGCGAGCACTGCCCTGGGAGTCCTGAGACTAGACCCGGCTCCCCGTTGCCATGTGTCCCTGGGCAAGTCAGACCATCTCCCTGGGCCTGTGTCCCCACGTGAAACCTGTGATTGGTTTAGAGTTATGGGGAAAATGCTTGGGGCATTTGTCAAAGTGGGCAGCCCTCAAAAGAAAATACTAATACTTACATTTCTTGAGGGCCTACTGTGGACCAGGGCCCAGTCTGAACATGTCTGTGTGGGTTTTGGAACCCACACTGGGGACTCCGGAACCTCTGCTGTCACCTGACTGTCAGCTGAGCCTTGCCATCTTTGGAGAGCCACCAGCTCCCTCAGCCTCAGTTTCCCTATCAGTAACAGAGCGGTGTGTGCCCGTTGTGCTCTGGCCTCTCTGGGGCACGGAACCCTCTTGTGAAGCCAGGCCCCTTGGAGATGGCTGCACAGCGTGCTGGGTCTTGCCTGGCAAGCGATGGTGTCCAGGCTTCACAGAGCCTGTGCTCCTGACAGTCTGCCCTGCATGGGACTGCGTGACTTGCCCCTGGGGCTGCCTTCCACCTTCCACTGGGCTTTCTGGCAGGGGACCCCTCACCCATTTCCCCTCTGGGGGCTCAGGCCCCAGCTCTTCACCCCAGGCCAGCCTCAGGTGGCTGGGTCTTGTGGGGGTGAAGTGACCCACACAGAAGTAACTACAGAGGAAAGTCAAGTGCCAAACTCTGGGGAAAACCCCAGCTCGCCCGGGTACAGCCCTGCGCACTTCACACAGTGGCTCCCCTGTCTGGTAGCACTCTTTATCCCCCAGAGTCAGGAGGGTTGCGAGGGTCGTCTCCACTCTCCAGACAAGGAAACTGAGACCCAGTGGGGGAAGCAATTTTCTACAAGTCATTGGTAGAGTCAGATTGTCAACAGATCGACTTCCATTCCCGGGATCTCATCTCAACTTGGCCCACGGCCCTCGCCTCAGGAGTCTGGGGACGGCACCGTTCTGAGGCTCAGAGACCGGCCAAGGGTGAGGGCTTTGCAGCTGGGAGGACGTGGGTGTGTGACCTCGGGCAATTGACTTCACCTCCCTTGCCCTTGGTTTTCTCATCTGCAAAACGGGAAGCTGGTAGGACCTTCCCCGCAGGGCTGTGTGAAGATCAAATAGCTAGCACATGTGAAGAACTGAGGGTTCCGGCCGTGATAAGCGGTGGCCATCCCGTCACCTCTGGGCCCCTCACCGCCCCTCCTGCGTGCTAGGGCGTCCAGGGTCGCTTTGCAAACACAGCAGGCCGATTCCGGTGCTCAGGGGTGGGGGCTGCATGTGCTGCTGTGGGGATTCCCAGGCAACTGCAGCGTGCCACCGGCGGAGTGTCTGCTCTGGGTCACACGGCTCAGCATGTGGGCAGGTAAACCTGTGTCTCCGAGAGGCAGAGTGACCTCGGGCCTACTGGGCTCCTGACCCTGACTCCTCCAGGACCTGGCGGCCCTCGGATGCTTGTCCCTGCCGTGCCACCCGCTGAGAGGCGAGGTGGGCGCTCCGCCTCCCCACGGGACCTGTGGGCCAACACGGCACAACCTCGTCTTGGGACTTGATGCCTCCACCCCTCCCTCCCCGCCTGGGGAGGTAGAGATGGTGGCCCTGTTGGGGCCAGTCTGACCTCTTGGAGCCTTGGTTTCCCCAGCTGTCAAGTGGGTGCAGGGAGATGTGTCCAGCTGTGCCCTGGATGCCTTCAAGGCTCTGCAGGCCTACAGCAGCCGGTGGGCTCCCGTAGCCCCTCCTCCCTGCAGCCTCCTCCCCACAGCCTCCAGACCAAGTTGATTTCCCTGACTCGGACGCCTTACTGGGAACCGTGAGGCAGCGGAGAGGGCCCCAGCGTGGCCACCCCTTCCTCTGTCCTGGGCTGCTGGCAGGAGGTCAGCCCACCCTGAAGCCTCTGGGCAAACACTTGGGCAGTCTCCCCAGCCTTGGCCACCGGCTTCCCTGCAGACATGCATTCTTCACCTGGATACCCCTGCCCTATGTCCAGCCTCCGAAATGATGGTGGAGTGGCCAGCGCCCCTGGTCTTTGCACGGGTGAGAGGGGGCCGGTGTCACAGAGTCCCGGGTGAGCCTGAGGGGCCGTCAGAAGTTGTGCCATCCAGCCCTTGACCCGGCGCTGCCATTGCGTCACTTTCTTGCCCACCCCCAGGATCGGGAGCTCACTTTCATCCCAAAAGAATCCATTTGCTTTATTGATCTTTGCCTTGTTTTTTTTTTTTTGAGTGGAAGTCTCACTCTGCCACCCCAGGCTGTAGTGCAGTGGCATGCTCACAGCCACTGCAGTCTTGACCTGCTGGGCTTAGGCGATCCTTGCGCCTCAGCCTTCCAAGTAGCTAGAATTACAGGCATGCGCTACCACGCCCGGCT
>NW_007260480.1:144939-145670 GCF_000164805.1 Carlito syrichta
GAACCCGCGGGCTCAGGCAATCCACTCACCTCAGCCTCCCAAAGGCGCGGGATTACAGGCTGAGCCACCGAGCCTGGCTTTTTGCCTTTGTATTAATCTGAGGTCTGCCTCACCCCCTGGGGTCTCCATCTGCTTAGGGGTCTCCCAGCTCCCTCGGCTTCCCCCCTCCAGGGCGCCCTGCAGAGCCTTAGGGTTGGGCCAAGGTCCCCGAGTCTCCTGTGCCTCAGCACCCGCTGGTATGAGGGTAACAGACCTCTTCCTGTCCTGTCCCTTGTTCTGTCATGGCCAGTTAACTCGAAGAAGCACTTATTAAATTCCACTGTGTGCCAGGCCCTATGCTGGGCAGTAGGGACTCAGGGCCACCCACATGGTCCCTGCCATAACAAGACGGTCCCACAGTAAAGATGGACTCAGGCCCCAGACCATGCACCTCCCCCCCAGGGAGGCTCCCCCCAGGGAGGCCCCCTGATCGATGCCCTCCCAGGGTGCCCCCCCAGGGAGGCCCCTCCCCCAGGGAGGCCCCTCCCCCAGGGAGGCCCCAGCCTGGAGGAGCCTAAGCTCTTGCATCTGCCCCAGCTGCCAGGTAAGTGAGAAATCCCAGCCTGGTCACACTGAGTCTGCTTAAATTCGTTCTTGGAAAATTTCAAGCAGACCCAAAAGTGCTATAGAGAGCTGGGCAACGAACCCCAGATACGATGATGGGCCTGTCCCCCAGCGCGTGTCCACCTGCT
>NW_007260480.1:145690-148684 GCF_000164805.1 Carlito syrichta
ACAGGATGGTCTCCTCGTGGCCAGCCCGGTGCAGGGCCGCGTGGGGGACGTCTCCTCCTTGCCCCGTGGCCCTTCTCCAGATCCTGCTGCTCCCCAGGCCCGGGCCCCTGCGGACACGTCCCCAAGTCACGGTTGGCTCTGCCGCCGCGGGGCCAGGAGGGCTGGCAGCGCCTTCCCGGCTCACACTCGTTGCCTTTCCCCCAGAGACGTGACCACTTAGGAACCCATAAATCCCTGGCAGGCCCGAGGCCGGGCGAGTATATAAATCAGGACTTGTAAAAGTGTCACAGCCCCTCTGGGCGGGTGAGCGGGGCGGGTGCCAGGAATCCTTGGGAGCTCCCAGGACCCAAGTCTTGTCCCTGGTACAGGCCAGCAGGGCGGGCGGATGCCTGTGCTGCCTGGAGTCCCCCGCAGCCTCGGTTCTCTCCCGGGGGAAGTGGGGAACAGCACTTACTCTGTTCGGGACGTCCTAACGGCGCGTCCATGCCGGAGGAACCAAATCAGCTTTTTGGGGGGACTGAAAGAGTGGGGTGGGCAGAGTGCAGGTGGGGCCTGATGCCTGGCTTCTCCATTGCCTGCTCTGACCTGCCACCTCGGACAAGCCATGGCCCCTCTGCTCTGGTGTCCTTATCGGCTGGGACGGCCGAGTTCACAGACACAGTTGTGGTCCTACTCTGCGTAAGGTGTGTCCCGGTGCCCTTCCCCGTCTCTCCTGCTCCACCGATGTGTATAACACACGGAAATGGGGCATCTGCCGTGAGCTAGGTGCTGTTCTATGCTCTGGGCAGTCAGCAGTGGAGATGACGGAGGAACCTGCCCTGCCGGAGCCTAGGTTCTAGCGGGGGCTTCTGCAGTCCAGGTTCTGCCCAGCAGAGGGGCAGCCGAGGCACAAAGCTGCCGTGTCACTCTCTGACCACCCTTGCCCCATTCTCCATTCCTGGTTGGCCGGATCAGGAGGTGTGGATAGAGGCTGGAAGGGGTTGCAGAAACGGAGTCTCTTTGGGCCTGGGCTTCTGGGTGAGGACTTGGAAGAGAAGCAGGAGGGACAGGGAGAGCAGAATGGGAAGACAGAGAGGACAGAGGGGAAGAAAGAGAGGACAGCGGAGAGGGAGAGGAGAGGGTTTCCCGTCTGTGAAGCCAGAGGTTCTGGGGCTGCTGGCCTCAGTGGGCCCTCTCAGCCCCGATGATCTGGGTCCTGGGATAACTCTTGGGGGCTCCTAAGGGCCAGTAGGAACCAGGGGCATCCCTAGAAGGCAGGGCCTGAGACCCCCAACAGGTGGAATCCAGGATGAGTGGTGACAGATCCCTACCCCAAAGGCCTCTTCCACCAGGATTCCCCCTGGATTCCCCTTTCCCCTTTCCCCCGACCCCCGACCCCCAGCCACGAGGGCTCCTGGTTGCCTTGGGCAACTGTCCCTTCTTGGCCCCAGAGGATTAGGGGAGTGAGGAAGGAGGGAGCAGAGTCAGGGTTCTTACCTTGGGGGGCACCGGCCAGTTCAAGGACATTCACAAACACGGCTGGGGCCGGAGATAGAGAGTGGAGCCGAGATGATGGGAGTGGAATGGGAGGGGCAGAGTGAAGGACACAGGGGCTTGGGTGGGCAAATGGGGGACAGAGGGACAGAGAGGGGGAACCGGGAAGAGAGGCGGGAGGGATGGGGGAGCAGAGGGGAGAACCAGAGGACAGAGGGGAGGGAGAGGAGGAGGGGGGAGCGGGCTGGACAGAGGCCAGGCAGCAGGGTGGCCAGGAGTGGTGGGGCAGGAAGGGGGGGCACCGGGCGGGCCTGGCATGATCTCTGTGCTCCCACCGCTCCGTCGGCCCCACAGGGCCTGTGACCTGTCCCCTGGGACTCTCTAGGCCTGGCGAGAAATGCCACCCGCTCCACCTAACCCCACCACTCTCTCGATGTGACAGTGACAGTCACACCTCCCTAACAGTTATGAGGGGGATCGCGTCATCGCCACGTCCTCATAACTGGCGTGAGGCTCCCAGCACTCCTGGCTGCAGCCCCTGGCCCAGAGCGGGGCTCAGGAGGGGGCTGCCCTGGGGGGGAGCTCGGGTCCCCCTGTGGGTCTTGCCTGGGGCCGTCTGTGCTGTGCTCACCTTGGATTAGGAGACCCTGGGCGTCAAGGGGGGTGCTCTGCGTGTGCCAAGAGGAATGAGGCTCAGGGGGGGCCCCAGCAGAAGGCGAGGAGTCACACCTGGAGCTCGTGGTCACCACGGCGGCAGGACTCACCACGAGCAGTGTGCGGCGCTCTGGCCGCGGGCCTTTCTCCGTCCCTGCTTCTTTGTCCCTCGGCCTTTGTCAGCTCTGCTCTCTGAAATTAAATGGGATCCAACTGCCAGCGCCCTGTGTGTTCCCCCGCTCGCGGCTCAGCCCTTTTCATTATTAATAGAAATATGTCCTCATTGTACAGCGTAATTCTGCTTATCTGGAGTGGATTAAGTACTTACAATGACATGCAGTATTGATTCCTGAGCATCCCCGTTCAAGGAATTTTGCCACGGCCTAATTATTTCCGTGAGGCCCGTGGGAGAGGGGCGGGGGGAGGGACCCCGGGTGGGGCCGGGAGCCCCAAGGTGCTGTGTGGCCTTCGGCCAGCCCCCTCCCCAGGGGCTGGGGCTGGACCACCATGGGAGGGCAGGCTGAGAGGAGGTGGCAGCCAGGCCGCCCGAGGCCTCCAGGGGCAGGGCGGGGTGGTGGGTGAGAGGCCTGGCCCCAGGTCCAGTCCCGGCCCTGCCACTGGCCGGCTGTGTCGCACAGGCAAGGGACTCGGCTCCCCTCAGTTTCTGTACCTGCCAGATGGGGGTCAGTGTCAGGGTCTGGCGGGGAAGAGAGCCTGCTTGGGGAGTTTAATGACGGAACTGTGCAGCTGTGTGTGGGCAGGGTGTCAGCAGCGCCCTGGCCCCACCCCAGGCCCAGGGAGGGACAACGGAGGCCACTCCCACCTGGAGAGTGCTCCGGGCTGCCCAGGGATTCCCCACCCCTCCTA
>NW_007260480.1:148704-154102 GCF_000164805.1 Carlito syrichta
ATGCGGGCCCAGGCCCCTGGACTGCAGGGGGGTGGGGAGCAGGATGGGGGGTGGATACAACACCTCCTCAGCAGGCTCCTGGGAGGGTCTGAGAGCGAGGCACACTGTGTGGCCCTTCTGAGCCTCGGTCTCCCTCCTTATAAAGGAGGGGATACTGGAACTTTCCGTCTCGCTTTGCCTAAGCCAGCCATGTAGAACACCACGGCAGCCCCTTGACCTGGGTGGCAGTTCCGGCTGCCCCTCCTCACCTGTGGGGGGGGGAGGACCCTCCCTGGGAGCACGAGGAGGGCAGTAGACATGGACTTTTCCTGGGTCTTTTCACCTGGGTTTCAGGGCGATGTGGTAAGATGCAGGCACTGTCCAGGTCACCTGTCCCTGGAGAGACGCCTGTCCCAGGAGGGCCTGTCCCTCATGCTGGATGCTGGAGAAACAGCAGAGAACCTCAGCCCCCACGGTGGGCATGGAGCTCCCCGGACAAAGGATGCTGTCTGCATCCCGCCCTGCTGGCCTGCAGGGACTGTCCTTAGCTTGGGCCCCCTGAGGCTGCCCAGGCTCTGTCCCTGGAAGGCTGGCCTGCTCTGCCATGGCATTCACTATTTACACAAAGCCCAGGCATCGAAGTCCGATTTTCCACCAGCCAAGGAGTCAGTGCAGCAAGCAGAGGTCTGGGTCAGAAAAGCTGGGCCCCAATTTGTTTGATGGTGGGGCCTGAAGTATCACTTAACCCCTCCCAGCCTCAGTGGGCTCCCCCGTCAGTGGGGAGAAGCCTGCCTCACAGCCCTGTCATGGGACTAGCCCTGGTGTCAGTAAGGACCACAGCATGTGGTGGCTGTACAGTGCCGGTTCCCATACCCACAGCTGCACCCAAGGCCCCAGCTGGACTCCCAGGCCCCGACACCTGGCTCCTTGTTACGCTTCTCCGGGGCTCTCCCTGCTGCAGCCTCCAGGTCTAATCACAAAGCAGAACCAGGCCTCAAGTCTCGTTTCCAGTTTTTAATGTTTTTCTTGTAAAACCAAAAATATAAAACTGGCAGGGGAATGGAAAACAAGTTCTGTATGTTTTATATACACGAGGTCTGTGATTCCAAAACCACTGGGGGGGGGATAGACGGGACGACACAGTCAGGGAAGCGTCACAGGGCCACGGTCCCAGCGGCCACCTCTGCGCACCGGCTCGGGCTTGGGCTGGGACGGCCGCTCCCCGGCAGTGCTGGGCGGTGGCCGCAGTCCGGCACCCCCAGATCGCGGCCTGGCTGCTCGGGCTGGGCGCACGGAGGGTGGGCGCGGAGGGCAGGTGGGCGTCTGCGGTGTGGGCGGGTGCAGGGGGCTCTTTCAGGTGTCTGTGTAGATGGAGGGAATGTGCCCCAGACAGTGGTCGAAGGCCCCATTGGGGAAGAAGCCGCAGTCTTCAGGGCCGCTGGACACCACGTCTTCGGATGGCTGCGGCGGCAGCACTGTGGGGCACGGGGCCTCGGCCAGGGCCTCGTAGCCTGCGTGGGGCAGGAGAGGGTCAGGGCTGGAGGACGCAGGGGCTGTGCCTTGTCACTTTTCCCAGCTCCCAGGCTTCCCTGCTGACCCTCCTCCCAGCGTCCCCACTGCTCTGAGCCCTCTGCCTTTCCAGATGGAGAGCCGGTCACTGGGGGTGGGGGGGGGAGGACCTCAAGCCTTGCACACCTGGGGGCCCCAGGGCGGCTGGGGAGACAGGCACAGGCTGACTTGGGGCGGCTCATCACCCAGGGCTGGGCTGGGGGAGGATGCGGGGGAGGGAGGGAGGAGGCACTGCCCTTGCCCTCCAGGCAGGACGACGGGCCCACCCCCACCCTGTCAGTTTCCTCTCCCTGCTAGACTCAGGAAGCCCAGAGAAGGGAACCAAGGCTCACTGGGCACTTCCTAAATGCTCGTTTAGGCCTCATCTTGCCTATGCTTCACAACAACCCCATGAGGGGGGATTATCCCGTTTTATAGCTGAGAAGTAGTCTCAGAGAGGGCAAGACACTTGCCTAAGGTCACACTGCTAGTGAGGAGGGGAGCCGGGATTGAACCTAGGCCCGTCTGGCTTCAGAGATACTGGCTCTTCCATTGGACATGCTGTCCAGGATGGGGTCATTGCTCAGAGGCCCTTGACTCGGGCCCTTATCCAGCCCCTTCCCTAAAGACCCTGTCTTTAGGGTCATGAATTTGTGTGGCCCAGGACAGGTGGCCCTTGGTCTTCCCATCTATGCAAGGGAGTTGGGTTGAGCTTTTCCGAGGCCCTCCAGCCCCACCCGCTTATCAGTCTGGCTGTAATCCTGTGTGCCTGTCTGCAGCTTGACAGAGGAGGTGTAGGTAGAAAGCAGCTACGGGGGGCCTGGGACAGACGCTGGAAGAGGGGAGGCCAAAGGACCCTCTCTACCCAGTGTGGGGTGGGGCGTGGATGCGCTCTTGCTGCCTCTGGCTCCCTCCGGAGCCGTTTATTCTAGGCCTTGCTGATCAACTGAGGAGTCCTCCTTGGGCTGGATGGGGTGGGGAGGGCAGGATGGGGAGAGCCAGCAGCACCAGACCCCACCCAGGTGTGCACAGACAGCAACACCCAGCCCCCCCATGGGCCACATGCCACACAGCGACCCAGACAAGTGCTGTACTCAAACACACAGGCACACACGTGCACACCAGCATGCCCATCTGAAACACACACGCCCACATCACACACATGCACATGTGTGTGGATACAGATGGAAGTCCCCAGTGGGTAACACAATGTGCACGCAGATATCAGCACAAGCATATGATGTGTGCACACATGAGCGTCCCCTTGCACACTCTCAGGGCCTCGCCTGCCCAGAATCACCTGGGCCAGCCCGATGTGTGCAGCCATGCACAGACGCACGAGCGACCCTACCCACAGACATGGGAGCAGGTGTGCCAGCGTGGACCCACAGGCTTGCATATGCCCGTCCGAGGCCTCGTGCTGGTCCCTTGTCCTTGTTTCTCCATCCCCGCTGCACACACTCAGAGTTGCCCAAGGGGCCTCTGGGGCGGGATCTCTAGCGCCCCTTTGTCTGGGTCCCTGTAACCTCCCTAGACCAGGCAGAGGCTGTCTGGGTGGGGCTTGGCTCAGGAGTTCAGAGAGGTTCTGCCCTGTCCATCTGATGGCCCTGCTCCCACCAGGCCTGGCCTGCAGGTCCAAGCCTGACTCCACCTCGGGCTGTGTGGAGCCCTCCCGGCCCAGAGCACTAAGTCCAAATGCTCTACAGAGCCAGTGCAGTCTACAGGCGTTGGCCCTTCCCGATTCCCTGTCTGTCAAGTGGAGATCAACATTCGTTTCCTTCCTTCAGGATCTGCAACTGTGCCTGGCACACAGTAAGTACTCAATAAATACTTAGAGTGAAACCTTAATTAGACCATGAGCTCCCAGGCCGATTCTTCAGAATCCCATCAGAGGCTGGGCATGGTGGCTCACGCCTATAATTCTAGCACTTTAGGAGGTCGAGGTAAGAGGATTGCCTGAGTCTATAGGTTTGAGACCAGCCTGGGCAACTTGGCAGATCTCATCTCTACAATAAATCAATAAATTAGCCAGTTGTAGTGGTGCACGCCTGTGGTTCCAGCTACTTGGAAGGCTGAGGCAGAAGGATCACCTGAGCCCAGCAGGTCGAGGCTGCGGTGGCCGGGAGCGTGCCACTGCACTCTAGTCTGGGCGACAGAGTGAGACTCCAACACACACACACAAAAAAAGAATCCCATCAGAGTCTAGACACACAGAAGCTGTGTGAGGCCGTGGAAGAAATGCAGACTTCACAGTCAGGCAGGGTGCATATCCCAGTTCTGTGGGGCCCTGGGACCTCTCTGAGCCTCTGTTTCCCGCTCTGTAAACTGAGGATGACCTCACAACATCTGGGGTGCGGGACAACATGCACAGAATACCCAGCACAGGGCTGAGTCTTGGGAGGTGCTGGGAAGGGAGCATGCAGCAGGCCTTACCTGTGGCAGGCAAAGGTGCACCGAGGCTATGGTAGCCATTGGGCCGCAGAGGGTTGAAACCGTGGGCCTCCCCAGCCAGCCCATCCCCGCTAGCTACTGGCTCGGTTGTCCGGTAGCAGTCGCCATAAGGGAAGCAATTCTGGATGGAGTGGAAACTGCCTTGGTAGCCTGCAGAAGAAGAGGGTAGGGGCTGCATTGACCAAAGGAAAATGGGCCAGGCGCAGTGGCTCACACCTGAAAACCTAGTGCCTTGGCCTCCCAAAGCACTAGACATATTTGGGCAATTTAGTTACTTATGAACCCAAACCACAATAAGAACATTGTCACAATACTTAACACCTTTTGTTGTTTTTGATTTAAGATTTTGACTTATGGTTGTTTTAAGTTCTCTGTTAAAGTGTCTAATTAGAATTCACACCTAGTTATCTCAAAAATGTGTCTTTTTTTTTTTTTTTTTTGAGTTGGAGTCTCACTCCATTGCCCAGGCTGGAGTGCAGTGGCATACTCACGGCCACTCCAGGGTCAAACTGCTGGGCTCTGGCAATCCTTCCACCTCAGCCTTCCAAGTAGCCAGAACTACAGGTGTGCGCTACCATCTCTGGCTAATTTTTGACTTTTATTGTAGAGACAAGGTCTCGCCAAGTTACCCAGGATGGTCTTGAGCCTACGGGCTCAGGCAATTCACTCGCCTCGGCCTCCCAAAGTGCTGGGATTACAGGCTGAGCCACTGAGCCTGGCCAAAAATGTGTAATTCTTAAAAATAATTCTCCTCCTCATTGTTATTTGTCATCAAACATTTTTCCTTGAGATATTTTTGGACAATCAAATGTGTTGCTAGATCAAATACATATATTTGCCTCTTACAAATACCAAAAAAAAAAAAAAAAATCAGCCGGCATGGTGGCTCATGCCTGGAGTTGCAGAGTCCTAGCTACTTTGGGAGGCTGAGCCAGGAGGTTGGTTTGATCCCAGGAGTTCGAGGCTGCAGTGAGCTATGATCGCACAACTGTATTCCAGTCTGGACCACAAAGTGAGACTTGATGGCTCAGCCTGTAATCCCAGCACTTTGGGAGGCCAAAGCAAGTGGATTGCCTGAGCCTGTGGGTTCGAGACCAACCCTGGGCAACTTGGCGAGACTTCATCTCTACAATAAATAAAAAATTAGCTGGGCATGGTAGCCTGCGCCTGTCATTCCGGTTACTTGTTAGGCTGAGGTGGAAGGATTGCTGGAGCCCAGCAGGTTGACACTAGAGTGGCCGTGAGCACACTACTATACTCCAGCCTGGGCGATGGAGTGACTCCAACTCAAAAACAAACAAACACAAATAAACCCAAAGGAAGCTGGACTTGGTGCCTCAGCCTATAATCCCACACTTTGGGAGGCTGAGGTGAGTGGATTGCCTGAGCCCGCGGGTTCGAGACCTGCCTGGGCAACTTG
>NW_007260480.1:154122-158590 GCF_000164805.1 Carlito syrichta
AAAAAAAAAAAAAAAAAAAACCCAAAGGAAAGAGGCACAGGGCAGGGAGGGGACTGCCCTCACTGCCCTGCTCAGGCCCCTGTGGTCCTGTTTGAGCATGTGGGTGTGAACCAGAGAAGGGACCTAGGGCAGAGAAGGAGCAGGAGTCTGGGGCCCCTTTCTCAACTCCACTCTGCAGGGAGGGGAGGGCAGGTGAGGAGGGGACTAGCAGCCCTCCTGCTCCGCCCACTCTCAGACCGCCCTGGCTGTTCCCCTAAGCACAGGCCAAGTCGCTGGCCCCTGCTGTGTGCTCTTCTGGGAGGCCCTCGGCCCTCTTGCCTCCTCCACCGAGCAAGCTCTTCCTCACTTCCAGAACTTCCTCACTGCCAGAACTTCCTCACTTCCAGCTTCCTCCAGGACTGGCCCTGCCTAGGCCTCTTAGTCCCGCCTCCCAGCTTTCCCCAGCAGAGCCCTGAGTGTCTGGCCCATCGTGCTCGGAGCACCAGCCTGCCCCCAGCCATTGAAGACCCAGTGTCTTGTTGGTCCTCTGGGGTCCCTGGGTGGGAGTCAGGGGTTGCACGGAGCAGGCCACCACCAGAGCTTACCTTGCGGGCTGGGCAGAGGTGGGGGCGGAGGGCTCTGGAAGGAAGGGTAGGACGGCTTGCTGGGGAGTGTGGAGAAGGGCTGGGCCTCCGGAGAATGGCTCTGGGAAGATGGCGGCAGTGGCGGTGGCCCGAGCCCCTTCAGGGGGCTGACCATGGGCGAGAGGAGGCCGGGCCCCAACCTGGGGGAAACAGAGATGATGTCAGCGGGCAGGGCCTGGGGCAGGGCCTGGGGCGGGGCCTGAGGCGTGGCCCCCCTCCAGCTACAGGATCCCAACAGCTGGCCTGCCCTGCCTAGGACAGCGCAGACAGAAGAAGAAGCATTTATGGCTGGTTATGTTCCAACCAAACCTTTCTGTGCCTTGTAAGCTTTGGAGGCTGGTGTTCAGGGCTCACAGCCAGCAAGGACGGGGGAAGACGCACGGCCATTCAAGTTGATGGGACTGTGTTCCCACCTCTACCACTCTCCCTGGCCCTGTGACCGAGCACATGGCTTAGTGCCTCTGAGCCTTGGTCTCTTCAAAGGGTTGCTCGCTCACCACCTGTGCACGCAGCTCACCACTGAGGGCCAAGCACCAGCCTCCCCTGCCGAGTGCCCGGCTCTCTGCCTCTGATCATGCCCCCCTGGCCATCTGGAAGAGGAGCCCTGGAAGAGCCCATGGCACCAACCATCACCATCCCTTGAGCCTTGCCTCGGCCCAGGCCCTGTGAGACAGGCGTTCTTGTGTCCTTGTGGCAGATCAGGAAACTAAGGTTCAGAGAGGTGTGCCCAAGTTCCTGCCAGCCACACAGCACTGACCTCACGGGTTATGGGGAGTACAAAATTAAAGCCATGTAGAAAAAGCATGCAGTATGTATGTTTGATACATTCTTGGCCCCTCTGTCAGTCACTTCCGTTATTATTAGGATGAAGGGAAGAAAAACTAGCAGGCCAGTCTGATGTCCAAGGTGGCCTTTTTCTTCCTGCAGTGTACTCTGAGGGACCTTCCCTGTCTCCATCCCTGGCCGTCTCTCCTCCTCTTGCATACCTCCTGTGATGTGGGGCTCACCACTTACATTCACACAGAGCCTGAGGGGAGGCAGGCCCAGACTGTGCTCTGGAAGCTCCTGTTCTGGAACAAGGCTGCAGTGCAGGTTCCCTGAGCCCAGCCCTGCCCATGCAGCCATCCACCCGGGTTGCGTGTCGTGGCGGGCCAGGTTCCATGCTCATGTGCCTTCCTAAGCCTCTGGGGTCCTATTCACAGAGACTGAAATGACTTTGGGATCAGCTGGACTCAGGGGCTCTTGGGATCAGGGGAAGGTTCAAGCCACTCAAGCGTTCGTGTGCACTGCAGAAGGAGGGAGAGTCTTCCTTTTCTTGATTGGATCGGTAGATCTGTTGGCTCGTGCACTGCCTGTTAAAATGTGCTGCACACTCAGTGTCACAGCGCCAGTTAATCCTTAGGCCTGTCTCCCAGGGCCATCGAGTGGGATGGGGTCCACCTATGTGCACCGCAGGCCATGGGGAGCTGTGCACATGCCATGTGTCCTCATGACCTGTTTTCCCAGCTGAGCTGGGCCGAGGCACGGCCAGGAGAGTGGCCCTCCTTCCAGCAGGCCTACTGCGTGGCACCTGCCTCAACCCTGTCCCATCTGGGCACCCACGACCTGCTCTCGCCTGGTTTCTCATCGACCCCCTCCTCAGGGAGCCCCTGCAGGGAGGGCCAGGTCCCGACCCCCTCAGTTGCCGAGTGCCCAGTGTTGGAGTCTGGCACACAGCAAACCCCTGATAACACTAAGAAATGGGTTTGTGAATCGCTCAGCCACTAAGCCCCCATATGAGCAGCACTGCAGAAGAAGAACCAGATAGGAAGGGGGAAATACATGCATCTTCAAAGTTTGTTTTCCCTGTCTCAACCGCGCCATAAATTCACATTCGCCACCTTCACAGCCAGTGAAACTGAACAGAACTCAACTCTCCCTGCAGCCGGCTCGAAGGCTGAGGTTACACGGCTCCACCTGTGCTCTTTAAAAGGAAGAAATCGTCTGCGGCTCCTCCTCTGAGTCATGCAAATGACTCCTAAATTAAATATTTTTGCTTCAATTGGAACCCATAAAAGTTAATATAAAACCTCACTGGCCTGGCAGACCACGGGCCTCATACCTCGTGCAGGACTGGGAAAAAAAATACCCTGTGCGGCGTCTTCTCCAAGCCAGGGTAAATAAATTTGGTCATGAAGTCAGGCCCTCTTAGCATATTTTTGAGTGAATCAGATAATTCTGTCAAGCTATTTAAACGTCCCAGCAAACCACGGGGGAGCCACGAGTGGCCGTTCCCTGTTGACTTTGGCAGGCCGGGGAGGCTGAAGGCCCTTTCCCCGCTGTCTCCTCAGGGGATGAAAAAAGAAACCCATTCAAGCAGGGCCCGGTGTCAGGCACGAGGGCCCTTCTCTCCCGCGGCCGGAGGAGCCGGGCGCCTCGCTGTGGGGTTGACGCGAGGCCCCGCGTGCAGGCAGGGGTGGGCGGGCAGCTGGGGGTCCCGTCTTGTCATCACTCTGCCTCCCGCTGCAGGAATTCCTGACGGCCACTTCTGCGGGCGGCAGGCAGGTGATGGATGAGGCGGGCGGAGTGCACGGGCGAGCCGGGACAGCTTCTGCGGTTTATTTTCCTTTGGCTGGAGCTGTCGTGGGGCTGGCGGGTGGGGTGAGCAGGTGGCCTGAGCGAGGGGGCGGGGGCGGGAATGGTGTCAGCGGAGGCTGCACCAGGTGACCCGCACCACGTCAGGCGTGCGGAGCAAATCCTCGCCACCTTCCTGGAGGAGGGTATTCGATGTCCTTTACGACGCAGGAGAGAGAGGTTGGGGAGAGCCCGGTTTTCAGGGTCCCCCTCTGCACCCCATCCAGGCTGCGTCTTCGGGGCTCCCTGCTCACACTCTTGGCCACAGTCTGCCCCTGCTCCGTGAACGGCCCCAGCTTGTCCCTGCACCCCTCCTCTCCCTGCCCAGCACCTACATGTTTTAGGCCACCTGCCTTCAGAGTGTTTCTCCTCCCCACCCTGAACTGGCCGTGGCTCACGACACCGTCCTGCACCCCACATTCCCTCCTGCCCCCCACAACCCCGTGGGTCCTCATCCCCAAACCCGACCACATCACCGCCCAGTACCCTTCAGGACAGGGTGCACCCCAGGCCTTGAGATCCCGCCCCGGCACCCTCTCCCCCATGTTCGCCACTCCACAGGACGGTTCGTGCTTCCCGGCACACACCACCCTCTCACCACGCCCACCTTCATCCTTGCTGCTCCTTCCTCCCACCTGCTCCACTCATCCCACTCCAGCCTCCCCTCGGAGGTCTGGTTTAGCATCACCTCCTCCAGGAACCCTTCCCAGACATCCTCCCCCAGCCCCACCCACTGGGCCCTCCTCTAGGCTTCCATCATCTTTTCTCCTTCCGTGCCTCAGAGGACGTGCCTCTGTGTGGCCAGTCTCTGTGGGTCTGTCTGTCACCTCCTCACAGTAAGCTTCTTCAGGGCTGGAATCACCAGAGGTCCCAGCACCGGGTCCGGGGCCTGCCCACAGGGACCCCGTGCTGGACACTGAGTGAATGGATGGATGCGGGGCAGGAGGAGCCCAGTGAGTGCAGTGGGCCATGGATTTGGAGGTGAAGCCAGGCTGGCCTCTAGCACGGGGAGGCCAAAGCCAAGGCCAAGGCTGCAGCCTCGGAGAGGAAGGGCAGGGAAGGGGAAGGTGCTGGGGTCAGGCCTCGGGCAGGTTTGATCACGTCTCTGCTGGCACTAAGCAAAAGGGGCAGGAGGCAGGTGGGCTGTGAGGCCTTCATCTGCTCGTTTGCAAGGAAAGCAGATTTCCGCTGCATCCAGGCCGGTAATGAACACATCTGTCGTTTCCAGGCCG
>NW_007260480.1:158969-169854 GCF_000164805.1 Carlito syrichta
CATCGTGAGGCACCAGTGAAATCTACATAGAAAGTGTTTAGAGCACAGTATACAGTCAGTGCACAATAAATGTCGGTTATTTTCATGATCAATAACCACCAGATCGAATCAAGACACCTGCCCTCGCAGCCCCCTTGCTGCCCTGGAGGAGGGCTGGCTTGGCGTACATACCCGTCCCTGGCGCTCTCAGCCGTGGACAGAGGGGAGAGATGGTGCTGGGAGCCGGCGGTGGCATCCAGTGGGTGGTGCCTGGAAGGCACGTCATGCGTGGGGGGCAGGGTGCCTGATGCAAGCCCGTGGTGGGGGGTGATGGAGCCCAGATACACACCTGCAGGAAACCAAACACATGTCACGGGCTTGGGCCCCTCCCTGGAGATTGCTGTGGAGGGGTGGCCCAGGAGCCATGCATGCTGACCCTGGAGAAAGACAAGAAGGAAGTGAGTAGGGTTGGATTTGTAGAAGTTTAGGGGCCCCAATGAGGGAAGGGATGGCCCCATTCTGCTCGGACCAGGCCCCGGCGGACACGCTGTGTCCAGGGCTGGGCCCACGCCAGTAGCTGAGGTGGACTGGCAAGGGACCATTGGAGGCACGGGGTGGTCAGGCCCTGTGTGCACTGGGGCAGTGGTGTGTATGGAGCAGGCCACCCCGGTCTCTGTGGGGCTATTCTAGAAAAGAAGGGTTCTGTAGACAGGGACCCTGGGGTGGAGAGAAGCTTGAGACGGGCAGGCAGCAGCTCAGGGCTTGGCAGTGCCTACTACCAGGCAGCAATGGGCTGCCCTTGGATAGAGCAGCCATCCATCCCAGAGGTGTGCAAGCATGGCCACTGCGAAGGGTTCCAAAGAGATGGGAGCACTAGTGGGTGGCAGGCTGGCCTGAGAGACCTCTGAGAAGGGTTGCCAGGGACAGCTGTAGAGGCTGTACACTGCACAAGGGTCCTGAATGAGGAGCAGAGTCAGCTGTGATCTAGCCTCAGAGTCTAAACATTCAGAAGACACATGCACCTTTTACCTTCAAAGATCTAACCCGTTAAGACAGGTGGGCTAACAAATCAATGGTGGCCACTAGGTCAGAGTCAGATGCTGCTTTAGGGACCTAATGGAGTGTGTGGGCGTTACTGAGGCCAGCGCGCCCAAACGCCTTCGCCAAGGAACCCTAATCACAAGGGAGAGTGAACCTCTACTCTGGGACTCGAGCCTGCGAGGGACAGAACAAGGGTTGTACGTTGCTGATGTTCCCTGCTACAGCTGAAAAAACGGGACCAACTTCGCACTGTGTCTTCAACCAGGCCACGTTTATTTTAATTTTAATAGAAACTGACATCATTTTCCCTAAAGTCAACACATCAAGCTGATGCCCCGGGAGGACTCTCTGGCCCTGGGGGCAGTGTCCACTCTGGTCAGTGCCCACCATGGGCCACTGTTACATGCTGACTTTCATCACTCTGGTCGTCCTGAATCCCAATCCAATGCTCTTTATCAGCCCATAAGGATGCCAGGCTCCCTTCATGGGTGGGGTGAGAGGAGATTTCACCTTCTCAGTTGGTTGGGGTTCCAAGGCTAGCTCATCCCAGGCTGGCCCCACTAGCTCAGGCCTGCAATGCAGGAGGCTGCTACGAGGCACTGAGCAGGGCTGAGGCTGCTACAAGGCACTGAGCAGGGCTGTGGCAGGGAGGCAAGCTTAGGCAGCATGGCAGGGGGCAAAATCAGTGAAACAGTAGGAGTTCACAATAGGGAGTGGTGGAGACTGTGGCAAAATGGAAGGGACATGCCCCATAAAGGCCATTACATGGAATCTGTTAAACAAAAACCACCACCCAAAGAACCCCACTATGCCAATGAGACCCCCCTGGCCTCGAGTTAGAGCACCTCTATGTTACATCAGGTGAAATTCAACTCTTAAGACAATTCCTGTTAATTAAGAATTGTATGTGCCAGGCTTTTTCCATACTCTCTAGTTTACTGCCTCAACAACTGTCAATGGGTATGATCACACTGAAAATGAAGGAACTATATCTAAAGGAGTAAACGACTTGCCCAGAGCCCCTGAGTCAGGGCCGCCAGTCAAGCCTCTCTCCCAAGCGGCAGGGCGAGAAAGTCCGTTTGAGGCCAGGGCCAGGGATGGCTCCAGCTCAGGGTATGGTCGGGATATCTGGCTGGGGGCTCCGCCCCGGCCTGGGCACCACTGCTGGCTGTGAGACCCCGGGGGCTCTGGGCGGGCCCTCGGACTCCCTCTGGCTCTGGGCCCCAGCCCTGCCATCTCCCTACCTCTGGGACCTCTGCGCCCATGGAGAACACTACCTGTCCGTGCAGCCACCACCTCCCTCCTGGCCTTGGGGAAGGCAGCCGAAGGGGCTTTCTGAGGAGGGGGCCAGGGTCGGCCGCTCAGGGTCTGAGCCGCTCACCACTCTCCGAAGCACCTCCTCACCGGCAATCTTGAACCAATTTGGGGTCTGACAGCTGGGAAGGCCTGGAGTCCTGGGAAGTCCCGCGCCCTCTCCCTCAGCCATGCTGATCTCACGCTTCTCACGTCCTCGCTGCCCCTCACGTTCCCTGGGCTGCTAGGGACGAGCCGACCTGAGGAGTTCCCAAGCTTCCCTACAAAGGAGAGAGCTGGGCCTTCCTGAGAGCTGGCTCGAGGGAGCATCCTGCCCTCACACAAGGAATCCCTTGTCTCCCTCTGCAGCTCTGCCCACGCCCTCCCCCGCCACTCGGGACTCTTCTAACCCTCCCTGAATCTGTCCCTGACTCTCCCCCACCTTTGCCCTGGCCCTGGGCCCAGCTTCCTACCTGTACAGCCCCCCACCCCTTGCAGACGGACACGTGGTGGGTGACCGAGGATATGAACTAGAGATGCTGGCCACGTGGACAGGCAGTGGACGGGAACACAGGAACCGCCGGATCGCGAGGGCAGTGGGATGGGGGCGCCACGGGCCCTGTTGGGTCCTCCCCAAAATGCTTCGGGCTGAGAAGCTGTGTCATCAATCATCAGCCGTGAGCGCTTAACCTCCGGCCCTAACATCTGTTCCCAACCGCATCTCAGGCATCTGCCGTGGGGCCTGCAGAAGAAGCCGCCAGCCCAAGTCCCCAGGGGATCCAGGACGCTCCCTTTGCCTGGCTGTCTCCCCACTCCCCCAAACCCTGCCCTGGAAGCCCCTGGAGGACAGGGCCCAGCATGGGGCCTGGCGCACGGCAGGTGCTGGGTATGGCAGAGGAATCATGTTAGTTAGCAGCAGGGAGGCGGTAGGCTCTGGTTCAGAGCACAGCCTGCAGCACCTCACGGGGCAGATGTGGGGACACAGTAGTTGACGTGCACGGGCACCATCTCCGGGGAGGTCCTGGCACTCGGGCGATGCGTGCCGAGTGCTGATGACCCTAAGGCAGGCGAGGAAGCAGCTGCTCTTCTCGTTGACCATGGACAACAACAACAACAGTAATGATGGTAAAGCTATCAGTCACATGGGTTTATAAAAACGAGCATATCCACAATCGCATCTGTTTTTGTAGCAGGCCTGGGAGGGAAACTGAGGCTCAAAGCAGGGAGGACACCAACTGCCGTCACAGTTCCAGCAGGTGTGGGCCCCTCCCATCTGCCATGCTTCAGTGGATTCTGTCTCTCACCTGCAGCAGGGGTCTAACACCCCACCACAAGGGTGGTCGGGGATGGAACGAGACGATGTTTGTGAAGAGACTGGCCCAAGCAGGCACTCAGAAGATGTTCCTGCTGGCCCCGCCCCTTCTCCCCAGGACCACCCCTAGGCTGGCATCAGGGAGGGCTGGCTTCTAACACAGATCTGCGGAGACTTCTGCGGATGACCTTGGGTGAGTCTTTCTCCTGCCCAGGCCTGAGTCCTCCCAAGGGAAAAATGATGGGATAGAGGACCCTGGCCCTGTGGGCTGCATTGCGAACCCGTGGCAGCCCTCTTTCCTGCTGAGTCAGGAAGCAGCTTCGGAATCCTTCTAGAACACAGAGCGCCAAGCCGTCATGGCCAGTCGCTGGGAGCTGGCATTGAGGCGTCCTCATCCCTGGGCTGGCTCAGCCCTGCGCCCCATCCGGCCCTGCCATTCCAGCAGGCCACACGCTGGGTCCTCTAGCTGAC
The DNA here is from genome assembly GCF_000164805.1 of Carlito syrichta. Lineage (NCBI taxonomy): Eukaryota > Metazoa > Chordata > Mammalia > Primates > Tarsiidae > Carlito > Carlito syrichta. Next base: position 163,066 of record NW_007260480.1, read on the forward strand.
GGGGAGGGCACGGGCCCCCCCATGGCACTCACCCTCCTTCGTCCTTGCCCTTGTGCCCCTGAGCACAGACCCCTGGGAAGGGAGACCCATGAGAAAGGGTAAAACCTTCTCTTCCTGAGGCTGTTCGGTGAGGACTTTGAGATATTTTTAAATCTGCTGCAACTTCAACATTGAGGGGGAAGAGTAAAAACATTAGAAAATAAAAACTGTTTAAGAAGGTGGAGTAATTCAAGAACTCCCAGGGGCGGGCAGAGCTTTCTGCTCTGACGCTGCGGTTGCTTTGGGGGTAGGCTAGAACACGAGCACAGTCAGCTGGAATCCAAAGACCATGCTGCCCTTATCTGGGCTGAACTCCCAAGCCACAAAACCAGGCATTCCTGCCGTGGCCCCAGACTGGCCCTGTGGCCCGTGGCCGCTGGGAGGCATGGACGGGCCACCTCGGCTAGACAGAGGCTTTGGGTGCCTGGCTAGAGGGGCCTGCGGGGTTCCGGCCACAGGGTTTCGCGGCGAGTTGGAAGCGGTGTGGGCCAAGGTGCCCACCTCTCAGAGCCTTGGTGTCCCCCTCTGGGGCAGGAGTCATGGTGGGGGTATGGGGCTCCAGGTCGAGCCCAGGGGCAGAATGGGCTCTTTGGAAAGCCGTTTCTCCCTGTGGAGGATCCTGGCAGCACGGCCACCAGGAAGGGCCTGGATCGCCCCAAGGCACCTCCACCTCTCTTCGCAACAGTTGTGTAGGCACACGTTGCCCTGGCCGGCTCTGCCTGTGTCCCCATGCCGGGTGCCGGTGACCCTGGGATGAGGCAGACCCTGTCCCTTACCTCGAGGAGCTCACAGTCCAGTGGGGGAGGCACATTGGAAACAGAGTGACAGCCCAGAGTGCTTGGCACTGGGGCAAAGGGAAGCCCAGAGGAAGACTTCCTGGAGGAGGGGGTTTAGGAGATGGGTCCGGAAGGTAGGGCAGGAGCTAGCTTAGTGAAGGGAGAGGAAGAGGAGGCCGGCAGGGTGCGGACAGGGTCCCGGGGGTGAAAAGGAACAAAGCAAAGCGTGTTCAGGGAACGGCATCCAACATGCCAAGAGAGACCGCCAGGAGGCCCAGGCCCTGCGAGGCCTTGGAGGCCAGGCTGAGAGGAGTGTGGGCCTCATCCCATGGGCAGGGGGGCCCAGGAGAATGGGAAGGGGCATCCCCTAGTTAATGAGGTGCAGAGACAGGAGGGGTGGAATGCAGGGAGCCAGAGACAGGCAACCGGGTCCAGATGATCAGGTGCCCCGTGACACACATGCCCGTGTTCTGAGCATCCCTGTTGTCCTTCAGGGACTGCTGGTGGGGAAAGGGCCCTTCCAGGCTGTTCCCTGGCCCTGCCTCCCATGCACATACCTGGGAGCAGCTCTTGACCCAGGGCACGGCTGCTCTTTCCGTCAGTGAGTTGTGTGGACATATGGAGCTGAGGCAGGGCCAGGCACTCAGTCAGGACGTCGGCCTCGGGGTCCGGGCCCGTGTGCAGCTGGGGAGCAAGCAGAGGGAGGGGGTATTAGGTGAGGCCACCTGCCCACCAGCCATCCTCACATCAGGGGACAGGGCGGGACACACAGTAGCCCCAAGGCAAGACCCTTCTCTTCACCAAGCCTCTGTTTTCTCATCTATAAAATGGGCTAATTGTGTACTTTGTAAAGACTGAGTTCGTCCGGGTCCTTGGAGAAGCAGACGCCAAGATGAGATTCAACATGCAAGGATTTTAATAGGGGATGTGCCTGTGTGACAGGTAACGGGACAGCTGGGGAGCCCTCGGCCCAGGGAAAGAGGGAGGCGAGGCTCGCTGCAAGCTTCCTGGAGTGCGATGCAGGGAGTCAGGGAGGCCTCAGGGAGCCACAGTCTGCTGGAAGTCATGGGGGTGTCCAAGAAGGGGCTGCCTCGGAATTCCTGCTGGGCCTGCCTGACTCAGTCACTGCAGGAGCTGCCCACAGGAGGCGTGGCCTCGGCACAGACACCCAGATGGGTGACAGAGTGCAACGATGGGGCCACCCATAGTGGCTGAAGGTCTGCGAGGCACGTGCCGTGGCAGCCATGGCAGTGACACGGCAGGAGGACAGCACGGTAGGTATGCGGTGAGTGCCCACCCCCTCCCCCCAGACCCATCTTTTTCCTTCTGGGTATACGGTTCCATGCACACAGCTCAGGGCTAGGGATGAAGAGCTGGGTTCAGTCCCATTCCACCCCTCTTGCTCCCTGTGTGATGCTGGACAAGTCACTCAACCTCTCTGGGTCTTGCTCACCCTGCCTTCATAAGCAGCAATAGTCACCCTCGCCCCAGACTGCCGAGAGGAGAAATGACACAGTGGATGGGGACATGCTCTGTGAGGGCCGTGTGCAGGGCTGGCCAAACCCCAGCTGTCAGCCCACCTGGGCACCGTGGATCGCTGTGTGCACTGGAGTCGTCTGGCTGGAGCAAGTCTGGGCTGGGGTGTGCCCAGAGCCCAAGCAAGTCTTTGACCAGCAACCCTTGGCTGTTCCCAAAGACAGTTACCTGCGAATGTCTTCCCCTCTCCAGACAGTGAGGGCAAGGCAGGACCCTCAGGACACGGGGTGATGAGGGGAACAGGCACCTGGATGGGAAGGGCCCCTTCTCCCAGGGAAATCCCAGAACTTGGCTTGTCCAAATGCTCATCTGACCAGGGACAAAACAGACCCAGAGAAGGTGAGAGTCCTGTGCCCCATCACACAGCAGTTGAGTCAACCTGGAGGGCCTTTCCACCCTGCCAGGCTGAAGGGCCAGGACCCAGGCTTGGGGGAGGCATGCCCAGCCTCAGTTGGGTTCTCGGCTCCCTGACCCAGCAGCTGTTTTCCATGTAAATTGAGTTTCTGGCAGAAGAGGGCCAAGGCATGTTCTTGCAGACCGCAATGTCGATTGGATTAGGAACAACAGGAGAGGAGAATCAGGGAAGAAAAGCATTTCTAATTCTCTCTGAAACGCAGCAGGGCTGCCAAGGACTTGTCATAATAGAAGGGTCGCTTTACCCAGAAAGATACATCATCCCCGATGGCTCTTAATGGATGCTTATTGTTGGGAAGTTTGCAGATCTGCGGCCCCAGGTCCCTGGGGCTCAGTGCATGCCAAGCATGGGCCTGGGAACAGGGCAGGATTCCAGTCCCTGGACAGCGGTCCGCGTGGGGCAGAAGCCTCTCTGGTGGGGGGCCCCAGCCTACCGAAGCCCGGGCCGTTCCCTGTCCTTGCTCAGGGCCCTCGAACTGAGAGCTGTGGAAAAAGCTCAAGCTCTGAGACAGACGAGCCAGGGATGGGACACTGGCTCTGCCACTCCTGGGGTGCGTGACTCTTGGCTGGTTTGTTACCTCTCTGAACCTTAGTTTCCACATCTCTAAAACGGGAATAAAAATAGTACCCATGCCTAGGGTTCTGTATTTGAGACAGGATCTTGCTATGTTGCCCAGGCTGGTCACAAACTCTTCAAGCAATCCTCCCACTTTGGTCTCTAAGGTTATGTGAGAACTCAATGAGATACAGGATGTGAAGTGCCAGGCAGAGTACCTGAGTCGTGGACGCGCCTGGGTTAAAGCCCACCCTTCTCAGAGTACAGGGTTTTCAGCAGCGAGCTCATTGTTAGGCTCGGACCACATCCCTCCTCTGTCCACAGCTTCCATCGGCTCCCCATCGCTTACAGGGTAGAGACCAAAGTCCCAAGCCAGGCTGTCCCCCCCATCATTTTCCCACCGAGGCCTGCTTGCTCCCGGCGCCCCACAACTGTTTGCTCCCATCACAGGGCACTGAAGCGGCCTGCGCCCTCCAGCCTGCAGACCATGGGTCCGTTTCATTCAGGCTGTGTCCACAGTTCACAGAACAGTGCTTGGCACACGGCGTGCTCTGTAAATCTTGCTGGGCCTGCCTTCTGCCCTCCTCTGTCATGCCGGTGTCCCTGAGTTGACCACTCGTGTTTCTTTCACCCCCACACTCCCCCTGGCACTCAAGGACCCCACTCCCATGGCCCCAGTTAAGCCAGCCAGCCAGGCTCTGCCCTGGGCAGCCCTGTCCCTCTCCTGCAGCCTGGCCCCTCGGTGTGTCCCAGCGGAGCCTACAGCCCCCACCCGTGCCCCCTCCTGCTCTGCTCCGAGCCGGCCCCACCATCTCCCTTGCTCCCCAGCGAGGCCTCCCTGCCCCGATTTCCCTCCAACCACCCCAACCCATTCTCTGCATGTTCCCCAGAGTCACCCCTCAAGGTGACCTGTCTCTTTTCCGTGTATGACCCCTCAGGGCACCCACTGTCTCCTGGACTTAGCCCTGCCCATGCCACCTCTCCTCCTCACTGCGCTGCTCAGACCAGAGACAGATGAGTGCCTGCTGTCCTGGTGGGCTCCAGGCTTCAGTCCTCACTTGACGCCGGTCACTCTCCGGGGTGCAACCACTTGCCTGAACTCACCTACCCAACGCTTCCTTCTTCCTCAAGACTACTGAAGCCACACACCCCACACACCAACTTCTGTTCCGAGTTTTCAGCTGGCACCAGTTGCAGTTCTAGACCTCAGTATAAACTTGCTCATCTGTGCCTCCTGTGTCTGTCCACAGCCAGTTCCTGTCACCCTCTGACAGCCCAGGAACAGAAAGCACACAGGCGCCGCCCAGGGTGCAGAGCTCGTCGTGGGGTACCCAGTAGCTGGCCCTGGGCCTCATGTCTTCCTTGGGGCCCCTGGTTCCACCCAGATGGGCTAAGGCCCCCTCATCTGCACCCCTGTGGGTTCTCTGTGCACCTCTATGGTCACCCCTCTCAGTGTTAATGGCCACCCTCTCACCATGAACAACAGGGAGTGTGCTTTCCATGTTTGCCATCCCCGTGCCCACACAAGTCGTGGCGGTGGGCAGATAGTGGGATGAAGAGCTAGAGGGGGGGTCTATAGGTGGGTAACAGCTGGCTGGGGGAGGAGGAAGGGCTGGGGCCAGCAGATACACTCAGGGGCCGGGTGGGAGGTGGATGGATGGATGGATGAGTGCAGTGGCATTTCCGGGTGGACACACGCAGGGAGCATGGGCGCTAGCCTGACTACGTGGTGGCTGGCAGCCGTGGCGTGTGTAGGGAGGGGCTGGGTGAGGGGGGCCGTCTTACCTTCCTACGCACCTGCTGCTCTTTGGCTGAATGGGCCTTGACGTGCTTGCGGAGGGAGCTGGGGTCCGTGTAGCGCTTGGAGCAGCCGGGGATCTGACAGGCATACGGCTTCTGGAACATTGGGGGCACAGGTGGGGTGAGCGGGGGCCCGTCCCTCAGGGCCAGGGTCCCTCCGTGTGACCTGCCGTGGGGAGGATGACTGGGCGAGGGGCTGGCTGCGGGCCAGGAGGGGTCTGACATGGCCAGCCCTGCCCAGGTGTGGGGAAGGTGCCCGGCCTGGGGTGGGGGAGGAGGTTCGTATCTCCATTTGGTGACCCGCAAGGCTGGGAGTCTGGCTTTTCTGCTCCGCAATTTGAGGCCAACTGAATTCTAGCTTGGACCCTGGCTCTGAGAAAAACCCTGTCTGTGTCCTACAGCTGCAAAGAAGCAGCCAGCAAGCAAGGAGCGCAGTGAGGTGACTACTTGGAAAGCAGGAGGGGGAGAGGGGCGAGGGGTGGAGCACATGGCGGGACGCACGTGTGGGCCAGGCAGGGCAATGGACCACGCTGTGCCGGCAGGACCAGAGTCCCCAGACTGCTCCCAGGGTCCCGAGCAGTCCAGGCCCTCCTCTCAACAACCACGGAGGCCACAGGGGAACTGGACCTCCGAGAACACCGGGCTGGGGAGGCTGGGGGCGACACCACTGTGTGGGCAGTGGACGAGTCCCTTTCCCTCAAGCCCCCACCGGGCACCCAGAACGTGAAAGGTGGACACCAAGTCCACCCCACCGCCTCTCATGGACTCCCGCCAGGCTCCGCCTGACCCCCGGGCCCCAGTCTCCCCCTCATGCTCGCAGCCACGGGACCTTCCTCACAGCTCTGCTCTTGACCTCTGAAGCCTGGGATGGCTCCCTGGTGCTATCAGAATAGAGGCCATCTCTGGGCACCGAAAGCCCTTTGAGAACTGGCCTCTGCTGCAGTCCCAGCCTCCTCCCGTCCCACCCCCAGGACACTCCTCGCCTCTCCCACCAGCCCACTTCGCTTCCTCTCCAAGATTCCTCCACCTTTGGTTCCCTCCCCAGGCCTGAGCACCCCACCTGCAGTGCTGCCCACCCTGTGCGGTGGGGTTTGTTTGGGCCGCTCTTCCCTCTTCCCTACTAGAGAGGGATCCATCCATTCCAGGTCTCAGCGTGACCTCAGGCAGGAGGCCCGTGGCTTTAACCAAATTCTGCTCTCTCCCCAGGGACTTCCTGAAGACCCTGCTCGGGGACTCCGGCTGCTGCTGGGGCTTGATGTCCCTAAAGCTTCCCATTTTGAACACACGTAGTAGTCCTGATCTCCCAGGACCCTCTGCCCTCCTGGGACTGCAGGGCACCGGAGAATGTTTGGAGGAGATGACGCTTCTCAGTGTGAGTGCAGGGATTGCTGTGTCCTGCCTGCTTGGACCCGCCCGCCCCAAGACCTCAAGGCAACTCTGCCCATGCCGGGCTGAGGAGAGGCCGGGCCGACCTTGGAAACAGACAGAAGTACGGATGGCCCAGGGACTTCTGGGGAGGGGAAGCAGAAAGATGACTGTACCTTGGTGCTGCCACGGAGGGTTGCCAGGTTAAAGAAACGGAGAGCAAAAAGAGAGAGACAGAGCAGTGAGAGGCTTGCTGGGCTGAAAGGAAGGCACGAGCAGAAGGGTGAAGGCCTGCCTCAGACT
>NW_007260480.1:169889-191751 GCF_000164805.1 Carlito syrichta
CCCCACAAATACACAGGGCCCTGTTCTGCCCCTGAGCTGGCCCAGGCCCTGTCCCTTGGGGATACTGATACAAATCCATTCGCTTTTGTCACAAAGCAAACAAACAGGCTCGTGTATGCAGGCGCACTCGCCTGGAAACAGGGCAGCGGGGCCCATCTCCATGTTTGTTTTTCCAGGACCTGACGTGTGTAGAACATTCCTCAGGCCCCATTCCCTGTGAGCGCTCAGGAAACCCTGCGGCTGTCTCCAGCCAGTGGCCAAACCCAGCCTGGAGTCGCACACATTCTCCAGCACAAGGGCTGCCTTCCTCTGCTAACAGAGGATGCACCCCGCTGCTGCGTGGTGCCCCTTCCCATCTGTGATGAGGACAGCGCTTCATGGGGCAGACAGGCGCTGTGCTAAGCACTGGCCATAAGTGATCGCCCTGCGACCCACTCCCACCCCATAAGAATTGGCCCCACTTGGCGGATGAAGAAACCAAGGCCGAGGTTTTGCCCAAGACCTCAGAGCCAGTAAGAGTATTACTCCATGCTGAAGGGGAAACTGAGGCCCAGAGTAGGACAGCAGCTTACTCGAGTCCACACAGGGAGTTAGTGGCAGTCAGGACTCAAACCCCACACTGAGCGCCTGGGACACAGCAGGACTGGTCAGCACTGTGTCAGCAAGAGAACAGGCAAGGAGAGGTAGCAGGGGCCGTGGGCCGGGTCTTCACATCTGCCTCAGCTCACCCTCCCTTGCTCTCTTGGGGCAGATGCCTCTGAGAAGGCGTGGGGAGTCCCAGGGGCATTCCTCAGACCTCCAGGAGGCAGGGCCCAGGGAAGAACCCAAGCCTGGTCTCCAGTCTGTTTAGAGACACTTTCCTGCCCATGGAGAGAATCTCATGTACTCCGATACCAGAGAGGAACTGGGGACATGCTGGTGCCCTCTGGGGAATGAGGCTCCCTACGTGGGTCCTGTGGTATGGATGTGGGAAGCTGCATATGAGGGGGTGCTGAGCTTGGTGGCTGCACGCCCAGGCTTCCTGGGGACCTCTTGAGGAGATGAAAGCCAGAGATAACCCTGTGCCCTGACCTGACTGAGGCCTTGGAGCTCTGCTCACGCACCGAGTGGGGGCCAGAGGCCTGTTGCTTTGGGGCTGGGTCCAGGAAATGCACTAAGCAGGGAGGGAAGGGGTGGGTGAGGGTAGGTAGTCCCAGAGGCTGGGGGTGGGGGAGAACGTGCAGAGAAGCCTGGTGTGGTGGGTGCTGCCTTGTGGCCTCTGGGAAACACATGCAGGGGAGGGGGCACAAACTGCTTCTCAGGGTCTGGACAGGGAGCCAAGGGCCCCATGGGCTGGAAAGTAACAAAGGGCAGGGGGTTATTAGAGCCACTCCTCACTCCATGTTCCCAGTGCAGCCTGTGACAGTGTCGCTGGGGAGGGAGTGGAGTGGGGTTCAGGCTGGGGACAGGGCACTTCCTTGTCACCCTTGTCCCCCCTGCTCAGCTCTGCCTCCCCAGGGTGACTGCCACGTCATCTTTTCCAGCAAGGAGCACTGGGCTCAGAGTCAGTCAGCCCAGTGTGCATCCCAGCTCTGCCACGTACCTGCTGTGAACAGGAGTATGACTGGGTCTTTCAGTCTCAATTTCTTTGCTTGCAATGTGAGGGTAATGGCCCCCACTCTGGGGTGGCACCAGGATTAAACGGGGGGTGGTGTGTGTAAGACCACGGGGGCCAGGGGATGTGTAGAGCCCCAGGAATGTTACTTCCCTGCTATCTTCTGCCTCTCAACCCCATCCTTCTGGATCTGGGTTTTCCCAGCTGTTAGGTAAAGGGCTGGGACCAGAGGCCTGCAAATGTCCTTTCAGCTCTGACCATGGTCTCCACCTTACCCTAGATGGGTCAGTTGCCCTCCCGGGCCTCTGTTTCCTCATCCGGGAACTGGACAGGCTGAGCTGCTGGCCACTCAGATCTCCTAGCCCTCACCCACGAGTTCCCCAAACACCAGCTGGAAGAGCAGAAAAGCAGGCCTGAGGCCCAGACGTGGGCACTAGCTGCAGACCCGTCTCCCGCCGGACACAGGCTGGGGTCCTCCCAGGCACGTGCGCCTCACTCCAGGCCTGTGAGACCAGTGCAAGGCTCAGGTCTGAGTCAGCTCTGCCAGTGTCCAGCTGACCCTGCTCACCTCCTCTGTCAAATGGGCTAGTGACTCCCTGATGGCAGGGCTGGTGTGAGATCCTGAGGGTGATGTAGTGCTTTGTTGACCACACATGGGGGCATGCCTAGACCCACACTGTGATAAGCTGCTGGTTCTCCACTGCCTGACACCAGCAAGGGAGGAGAGGCGGAAAGAGACCCAGCAGCACCTGCGGCTGGGTCATCAGCACAGGAGCCCAGAGTCCTGGGCAATTGCCCACCTGAACTCCTCACCTGCAGTGCTCGCGGGACAAAGAAGGCCCTGAGAGCCTCTGGCCTGTCTCCAGGTGGAGGGGGCGTGGGGGCGGATAGAGGGTGGGAGAAGCAGGGTGCAGCCTGCTGTGGGCATGGCTGGCAGGCTCAGGTGAGGATGTGGGAGGGGGAGCCCATTCTCCATGTGGATGCGCAAGGCTCTGGTGCCCAGCTGGTACCATGGGCCAAAGCAGTGGTTCCCAGTTGGGGGGGAGTTTGCCTCCCTCGCTCCCAGGGATGTTTGGCAATAACCAGAGTCATTTCTGGTTGTTACCACTGGGAGAAGGAACATTGCCCACCATCTGTCTAGTAGATAGAGGCCAGGGACACTGCTGAGCACCGTCTAATGCACAAGACCCCGCCCCCCCCACCAGAGAGTGATCCTGGCCCAAATGTCCATGGGGCTGAAAGGCAAGGCAGGGGCTCTATGTGGCCGGCTCTGCCCCGGAAAAGTGGCAGGTGTGTGCCCATCCTCCACCCCTGCCCCTGGGCCTCCACCCGCCGGGCCTACCGTGGAGGTGGGTGCGCTGGTGCTTGGCGCGGTCGCTGGAGTTGCTGAAGGCCTTCTGGCAGCCCGGGTGCTGGCACAGGTATGGCTTCTCGCCTGTGTGGCTCCTCAGGTGAATCTTGAGGTTCTCCAGCCGTGAGAAGGCCTTGCTGCAGCCTTCAAACTGCAGGAGAGGCTGGTGAGGGGCGCTCCCGGCCCCAGGGCTGCCCCCCTCCCTGCCTGGAACCTCGCCCTCCCAGGCCTGCCTGGCCCCAGCACCTCCGTCCGACCCTCCAGAGCTCCCCGTGAAGTGCTCAGGGCGCAGGCTATCTGGAAACCATGGTGGATCCAGAAGGAGAACACCCCAACTTAGAAGTGGGGTACCGGGCCAGGTGTGGTGGCTTACACCTATAATCCCAGCATTTTGGGAGGCCGAGGTGAGAGAACTGCCTGAGCCCGCGGGTTTGAGACCAGCCTGGGCCACTTGGTGAGACCTCATCTCTACAGTAAATCAAAAAAATCAGCTGGGCATGGAGGCGAGTGCCTGTGGTTCTGGCTACTTGGAAGGCTGAGGCGGAAGGATCGCCAGAGTCCAGCAGGTCGAGGTTGCGGCGGCCTTGAGCGTGCCACTGCACTCCAGCCTGGGCAACAGAGTGAGACGGACTCAAAAAAAAAAAAAAGAGAAAAAAGAAAAAGAAAGTGGGTAATCAGGGCTGGAGGAGAGAGTGGGTTTTCCATTTCTGGACCTGTAGGGCTCTCTCAGTGCCACCTGGACATGACATGCCACTCAACTCTGAGACAGGAGCCTGCAAGGGCAGGTGCATCCTAGTATAGAGAGTCTGAATCGAGGGGCCCTGGGCCTGGATCCGAGTGGGGCCCTGTCCCAGCGAGATTGTGGTCAGTGCCCTTGGCCCCCTCTGTCTCGTTTCCTTTTCTTTGAGTTGAGACTGTGTGGCCACCTGGGGTGGATATGGGGGCCCCAGGGGCAGGACACCGAATGAGGAAGGGTTCTGCCCTCTGTTGGCACAGAGTCCATGCCCACAGCCGTCAATGGAGGCGTCCCTCACATAGCACCCAATTCTGCTCCCACACATGGCCTCCACACCTCCCTGCCTCTCTTTTTTTTTTTTTGAGTTGGAGTCTCACTCCTTCATGCAGGTTGGAGTACAGTGGCATGCACACTCATAGCCACCCCAGTATCGACCTTCTGGGTTCCAGCGATCCTTTCACCTCAGCCTTCCGTGTAGCTGGAACTACAGATGTGTGCTGCCACGCCCAGCTATTTTTTTTATTTTATTGTAGAGACAAAGTCTCGCCAGGTTGCCCAGGCTGGTCTCGAACCCGCAGGCTCAGGCAATCCACTTGCCTCGGCCTCCCAAAGTGCTCGGATTACAGGCTGAGCCACTGAGTCCCGGGCTCCCTGCCTCTCTTTACCCCATGCACTACAGCAACATCTGGAGTTGGCGGGCCATTGCCAGCCTTTGTTCACGCAAGCTGCTCAGCAAGGAATGTCCTCTCTCATAGCCACCCATCAAATGCTCCCTCGGCCTTCAAAGTCCAGCTCCAATGCAGCCCAGTGGAGGCAGCAGCCTCTTGGCCTTTCGTGGGACTGGTCGTTCCTTCCAGCTTCTTCCCGCTGTCTGCCCCTGCTCAAGCCAGGCTGATGCTCTGGCCATGCTCACACATGGGCGGGAGGAGGGGACCGACACTGGGCATGGTGCTGGGTACTGGACCACATAACAGCCGGGAAGTATGTGGTATCGATGTCCCTGTCTCAGAGATGGAGGCTTCATTTGGTTGAGTGACCTGCTCAAGGTCACAGGGCTGTGGCATGGTGAAGACAGGACTCAGGCCGAGTCTCTTGCCCGCTGCCCTCCCAGGTGACCCTTGAGGAGGAAGGAACCAGAGGAGGCTGCCTCCCTCTCTTGAGGCATCGGTCGCATCCGCTAGGTTCGAGGCTGAACTGCCAGCAGTGGGCACGTGACCAGAGTAACCCGTGGGACCCCATTCCTCTGAACCAGGGGCCAGCCTGGGCTCCCAGCAGCAGGTGCCCCGAGGAGGTAGGGACAGCCATGTTCCCCGAGGGGCAGGGCACCACATCCTGCTTTCCACACCCTTTTCTGGGGCTCAGCCCCAAGGAGTTCAAGTTCTCAGGGATGTGTCCTCACTGGGAACACTTGACCTCCTTCTTTCTTGAGCCAGGCACCGGGTTCTTTTGTGTCCTCCCCAGCTTTAAAGGCACCTTATCCTTTAGTGGTGGGTGGTGCCTGGGGAGGACTGTGGGTGGAGCAGGCCCTGCAGTCCAAGGCTTGTTCCATGGCCCTGCTTCAGGGCCGCGCAGCACCACTAGTCCTTCTCAGAGAAGGCCTGTTCATCTGGACAGACTGGCTCCAGGCTGTGCTGGGCAGTACCAAGGTGCAGAACTAGACATGGGTCCTTCCCTCTGGGAGTACACAGACCATGTGGGAGACACACATGCATGCACGCGCACACACAATCATAAAACATCACAGCCGAGCTGTGGAACACAGGGGCTGTGGCAGCACAGAGAAGGTGCCAACGCCAGCATGGGGGCCATGAAACATGTCCAAGGACTTGGTGACTGATCCAGGCTTGGAGAAATATGTAGGCCCTGTGGAGACACAGGCAGTCAGGTATGCCAACACTGCTTGCTGCACTCACTTCATTTGGTTTCTGGTTCACCTAAGCCTTGACCCATGGCCAGCAGATGCAAAGAAGAGAGTAGGTGATGGCCAGGGGAGGGCAGCTCAGAGGTACCAAAGTGGAAAAGGAACAGACTCCCTGCAGAGGCTCCTTTGTGGCCAATGTGGGTACACGCTGGTGAGTGAGACGAAGCCCAGACGGTGGGGCTCAGAGGCCAGGCTGAGCCTCTCCATGCTGAGGACAGTAGGGCCCACAGAAGGGCCTTAAGAGGAGAGGGATAGGGCCAGATCTGTGTCCTAGGAAGACCCCTCTGGCTGCTGGTAACAAAGTAGCTATAGCAGTTTTCGAGGAGGGTCACAGAAGCCTGCCCCAGGGCAGAGGCAACAGATGGAGCAGAGGCCAGGGCAGAACTGCCCAGACAGATATGAAGACAAGGCCCAGAAACAGCGACCGGCCCCAGGTGAGCTCCCTCCTCGCCTGTGCCTTGAAGCCTTGAAGGCCGGCCATAACCACAGGCCATGCTCTGACGGGGCTGGTCCAAGGCAGGCCGCCTGCAGCTGGGTTTTAGAGGCTGTTCTGTTTCCTACTTCCAGATGTTGTTCCTTTTCCATGCATTAAAACCAGAAGGAAATTCTGTTTGGGGAATAAGTAGGCCACAAGCCACACCCCCAGCCCCACTCGCCTGCCATGGATTTGTGCCAAGTTCACCCCAATGTGAGATGGAGGAGACTCGGTGAGAGCGAGGTTTCCTCCCCAAGTCCAGCTCGTCCCTTTGTTCCTCCTGGGCCGTGCAGGGAGGACATCTGTGGCAGAACAGGATCTGCTCCGGAGCTGTGCGATCTTCCCAACTGGGAGAAGGTGACATGCCATGATCGGTGTATCACCTTCCCCCACAGGACTGTGCATTCCTGTCTGGCTTGCCCTCTACTCAGCAAAGCTGCTGCTTCCCCCCATACACACACCTCCCGCTTCTGCCAGACTGCGCCCCTCCTGCGACACTTTCCCTTCCAATGCTCGGACAATCTAATTCATAATTTTTTTTCAAAAGTCCAGGATCTGTAGCTTGGTGGCTCCCAGTCTTCTGACATGGACCCAACCGCCTCTCCTGCCACGGACAACCCGCATGTCATCTGCAGGAGGGAGAGACTGTCTTGGAGCCTGGCAGGAATTTCCAGAACTTCCACGCTCAGGCCTTTGCTTGAATGGTTCCCTAGGCCTGGAATGCCTTTCCTTCCTTGGCTCATTTAGCACCACTTCCTCTGAGAAGCCTTTCCCACTTGCCCATACCCTCTGCACCACCCAGGCTTGTGGGGTAAGTTTTACTGGGCAGCCTTGGCCTTCTCCCCATGCCTCTGGGCTGAGAGCTGGAGAGTCCTTGAAGGCAGGGCTGGCAGCTCAATCATGGGGCAAAAAGTGGGACAGAAATGTGATCCAGTGGGGGTGCCCATCATGGTGCCCAGCATGCGTGTGTACCTGTGCAAGCCAGCCCCACCTCATCCTGTCCTGCCCCCAGAACTCCCTGGGACTGAGCCTCAGGCTGGGGTATAACAAGCAGCTGGCCAGGGTGCCCTGGAGGGAGTGTCTGTCATTCCAGGTGGAACCAGAGGCAGTAGCAGGTGGAGACAGGTGCTGCTGTCAGGACTGGTCTGCGATGAGGATGCTGTGGATGTTCCTGATAGAGCCATGGCCCCACTGGGACCAGCGTTCCAGACAGGGCCCACACTGGCACAGCCAGGAGGACAGGAGTGACCACTGGCTTGGCACCGACTGAGTGCTCAGCTCTGCTGGGTCTGGTGCCATCACAGGCCTATGGGCAAGGGTTACTGTCCCCACTGACAGATGAGGTGCTGAGGGTCGGGGGGGCAACCAGCATGGACCCTGGTGTGGACTGAACTCAGGGGTGCCAGGAGCAGCCTCCATTGAGAGCAAGGCGGCCTCTGGGGGTGGGAGCGGCTTGAAGAGGCCCCACCCACCAGTTGAATAGAAGCCAGGAGAGCAGCAGGGAGCAGAACCCCACCATTGTTGTGCTGGAGGGTACAGGTGCTGCCAGAATAGAAACACGGGTCTTGTTGGAGCAGAACTGGAGCCAAGAGGCACCCCCCACAAATACTTTGGACCTCTGTTTCCCCAAGGGGGTGGAGGATGGGCCCTAAGGCAATGCCACCGTGACCCAAGGGTGTAATGATGATTCCATGGGGCCTGCACCACGGGGGGTGGCCACCAGGGTGAGGTCTTCCTTCCATTCCTTCCCCTACATCCCTGCTGTCTCAGGCTCTCTTGGTCAGACACCTGCCTCCTGCTGCCAATGTCCAGGTGCACAGGCTGGTAGAGCAGCCCCTGGGTCCCCATTGTAAGAGCTGGGTGCCTATAAGTGGGGAGCAGGGAGGGGATGTCCCACCTGTGCCAGGGGCACAGAGTCTGGGCTATGCCACAGGCAGAACTACTACCTCTTCTGAGACATAAGAGAACCATCCATCTGCCATACGTGGGAGGAAGTTTGGCCAAGCCTGGCAGCCTGAGAGCCATGTGTGCACGTCATCCATCCACCCCACCTTGCCACCTACTCCATTACTGCCATCGTGCACACCTGTCCTCCCACTCCTCACTTTTGGGACTCACCCTGCCCCTCCTCTCTTGGCACACAGATTCATACCTTCCTGCCTCACTCAGCAGCCCCTCCAGGAGCCTGGCAGTATGCCGAGAGCTGGGACTCGAGGGCAGCTCCAAAGTGGAACGTGTTCAGGGCCCTAAGAAGGGGCTGCCTCGGGGGCTTCCAGCGGGCAGAGGCTGGGGATCCACAGAAGCCTTCATGGAGGCGCTTAGCCCTGGTGCTGAAGCAGTATGTGGACAAGCAGAGCCAGGGAGAGGGTAAAGCATGAACACAGCATTTCAGGGAGAGGGCAAAGCATGAACACAGGCGGGAGACCAGGGGGTGGAATATTCTGGAAACAGCTAAGGACCTGCTGAATCAGAGAAAAGGGAGTAGGGAAAGGAGAGAGAGAAAGAGAAATGGGATTCTGGGGCTCCCTTCATCCACACATGGTGCTTCATTCTGGAGCAAGTGAGTCTGGGGATTTTGATCCCAAAAGACTGTCCAGAACCACCCTATGCAATTATCGATACAGCCCAGCAAATGGTGCAGTACAAGGTTGCTCACTTGGGGGACTCTGGTGCCACCTCTGCTGGTTGGACCACCCAGCTCCTGACTCCCCTCCTTCCTGGCATCCAACCCGCTGCCAACCCAGGGAAATGGTACCTTCTGAGCATCCTTCTTGCCTGTGCCTTCGCCTCTCATCTACCCTGCTGCTCTGGTCCACACCCAGCATCACTTCCCTGGGTGAATGCACCAGGCACCATCCTGCCTTCCTTTCGTCCCTTTCAACTCATTCTCACAAGGTATTCATGTCCCTCCCTGCTCAGACCCTGCATGGCTCCCCAGTGCCTTCACAAGTACCAGCCTCTGAATCCTGAATTTAGAAGGGTATTAAGTGGTTGGCTGATACCCTCTGAGACACCTACCATGGGCCGGGTGCAGCATGTGCTTCATTTACTCAAGACAACATGCCCTGTGGGGGAAGCTACTGCCCCCGCCCCCACACTGCGGATGAAGAAACTGAGGCTCAGAAAGGTGACATCACTGGCTCCAGGTCACACAGTCAGCAAGTAACAGAGCTGGGATGTGACCTCGGGCCTGGCTGAGGCTGATGTGTCCATACGTGTCCCTCGCCACTCTGGCCACTGCCCTGGGAATCCCTACTTAAAGCACCGAAACCAGGCTCTCACTCAGGTGATTTCAAACCGGCCATCCTGGGTTCCGTTCATGGGGAAGGGCCAGGCCCAGGTCCAGCGCCACCACTGATGCTGGCAATCAGGACGCTCCCTGCAGGACGTCCCCACACAGATGGGAGAAGCGGCAAAGAAAGTGCCCGGCTCGTCCGCAGAGCAGAGTCTTGTTCCCACATGTGGGCCATGTTACACAAGAAGATTAAAATAATGGGGGAAAATACCCCGGGAACCGTGAAGCCCCAGACCATCTGGAGTTTTATAGTAACAGGCAGGGGAAAATCAGAACCTAATTGAAAAAAGTCCACTGCAATCCATTACCACTGCATGCAGCTCGCGGGACAGAGGGCGGGAGATGAAAGCCTGAGAGGGCCATCCCGAGCCAGGGAGGGGTGGCATCTTCCCCTCCAGGCCAAGCCCAGGGACCCCTTGAGCTCTGTTGGGGGAGAAAGAGGGGAACGGCTGATGCCCAGGACTCGCTGGGCCTGGGTCAGATGTTGGAATCTGCAGACTGGGCTCACCCTCTGAGCCTTCTACGTGTCTGGGAGAGGGCTGAGGTCGGGCAGGGGAGCTCTAGCACGGGGCTTGGCACACCGCAGCACTGGGCAGTGACTGTTCCCTTCCCTCAGCCCCGGGGGAGAGTTAAGGTCCCTGCTTCACTAGTGAGGCGTCTGGCACTGTGAAGCAAAGGCAACGGAAGTCCATGGAGTCACACTAGACAGAGGCTTGCGCTGGGGTTCCCCATCCAAGAGCCCAGATTTGGGCAGTCCCATCCCATCTCTGTCTTTATTTTTCTCCTCTCTAAAATGGGGCCACCGCAAATGGCTGTTAAAAGTAACAAAAAGGACACAGTCAGCATAGGAACTGGCACACAGCTGGTACCTAGTGAATGTCAAGTTTCCTCCCCATGGCTGGCATGGCCCAAAGGGAGGGAGGATCCAGTTTCTCATGCTCTAACTGAGAATCTGGGCAGAGAGTAGAAGGGAGGATTGGGGGACAGGGCACGAGGCGGAGCAGGGGAGGAAATGCCTCCAGTCCTGGCATTTGCCAGTGACTTGCTCTTAAACAAACACATTTCTGGTTTAAGGGTAAAATGTATTGGGTTACAGAGTCTGGCAGGCCATTCAGGGATCAACTTCTCATTTTTGTACAAACTTTTAAGTTACTCTACAGCAATGATTTGGATGGGAGAATGTGCGGTGCCAGACCCTTCTCCAAGATTCAAATAAGCCTGTGCCTAGCCAGCTTTAAAGGCCAACCAGCCAGGAGCTGCAGGCCACTCTTCACCCCACACTCTAGGAGGGGGCTGCCGGCTGGCCCTGAGGTCACTGCCCTGTGATCCCCCGTGGGGGGTGCCTCATCAGTTCTCCGGGGGGAGGTCAAGGCAAGAGGGAAGGGACAGACCCGGAGGAGAGTCCTGGGAGGGGAGGTTGGAGGGCACCAGCCTGAGCTCCACTCTGGACCATGAGGCCCTGGAGACCTGGTCTAGTTTTGGGCATTCCGAGTCACCTGCATAAACGAATGGACAGAAGGTGTGTGGAGGAGGGAGACTATGACTGGTAACAGCAGCTACCACGGCGACTGTGTACCCAGGACTGGGCCGAGCTCTGCCTCGACACCATCTCCTTAGTCCTGTTAGGTGGGTACAGCCACCTCTGGTGTTGCAGAGGAAGAAACTGAGGCCCAGGGAGTGTAGGCTATGTGCTCACACATGGGAGGGAGCCTGCTCGGACTCCAGTGAGCACCAAGGTTTATGCCCTGGACCCTGGGCACATGACTGTCTGGGCAGCCAGGATCGGAGGCCAAGCGCTGCTGTGAGATGTGAGTGTAGGGACCTCTTCCCGTTTACTCCATGCACTGGGCCTGCACAACCACTTAGAGAAGCTGGCAGGTTGGGGGTGGGGGGGATGCAGATACAGCAAGCACAGGAAGACAGGACAAGAGCCTCCATCTCAGAGCCCATCAGGGTGAGCCCATCCTTGGGAGGAGGGGTTCAAAGCTGGTGAGGTAGGGGCCGCAGATACCCAGACCCTTCACCAGGAACACACTGACAGCTCTGGGCTGGAGTTTTCTCTAGCAGGAAGTTCTAGCCCAGGCAAGAAATGGGTTCCTATTCCTGGCAGTTGAAGGAGTCCCGGAAAGACGGTCAGCTGGCCGGACCAAGAGGGTCACCCCTGAGCACCCAGAGCAGGAGGTGCAGGGGGCTGGGTCTGCTTCCATGGGGACCCCATGGACAGGTGGATTGGGTGCTTCTAGTGCTGAACTGTGGCTGGACATTAGCTAGGATGTGGAGGGGCTCGACCAGGGGGCAGGGAGCACATGGCTCAGAGTGGCTCAAGTGCACCAAACCACCAGTTTAGATCCAGAAGCATAAACACGCACGTTCTGACATTAGCGTCTTGCCTCCCTATGAGCCCCGCGTCAAAGACAGGCCCAGGACAGCCACACACTGACTTACACGTACACTCACGACAGCACCCAGCAACTCTCCCACCTACACACCACACCCATGCACACCAAACACACACACTCACATCCATACACACCACAGCAACACACTTCATACACACCACACTCACACACACCACATTCCACACACGCCACACCACACCACAGCACGTGAGCACACACATATCATACCGCACTCCACACCACACCACACCCGCATACCATACCACACATCATACCCCTAAACACATCGTATCACCCTACATATAACACACATACATGCCACACACACCACATCATACCATATTCCACACTGTACCACATGACCCCACACACACATCATACCATACATATACATACATTGTACCAAACCCCTGAACATACACACACCACACCCACACACACATACATCACGCATACACACCACATATACCACACCACACACATAAACCACATTCACACCCACACCCCATGACTCACATCATAGAGACACACAGGCCAGCACACACACGCTCACATATATACTCAAAGATGCCCAAGCCCCAGACCTACCACAAGTGCAAACATGCTAACTCCCCAGTCACATACCCCATACACAGCATGGCCCTCACCTAGAATATGGATAGCCTCAAGAAGATTTGTGTGTGCCCAGGGAGAAAGGCACTCCACCCAGAGACAAGATCCAGATCAGGCTTCCAAGAGGTGGGTACATAAAGGTATGTCCTCACACCAACATCTAACACCCTCAGCACAGCCAGACCATGGGCAGTCACACCCCTGTACGCCCCTCTCCATGGCTCTAGGCAGCCCCCAGGAGGTGACATTGAGGCTGCAGGCAGAAGGGGTCGGGTCCACTGAGCCTCTCGACTTCCCTGCAGTGGCTGGCCTGGTCCTGGGGAGGGGAGATACAGCCTGAAAGCACCCCTAGACCAGGCCCAGGCCACCCTGTGGCCCCACTGACCTCTCTAGCCCCATGTCTACCCTCTCCCCATGCACCAGCTGAGGTCACAGCTTTCGGCCCCATGCTGTGTCTTCTGCTCTCGTGCCACTCCATGCCCAGTCCAGTTCTCCCTGTTCTGCAAGGCTTGGCCCAAGCCCCAGGCATTCCCTGATTCTCCTCCTTGCTGCCCTTCTCTGTGTGCCCCGACCCATTCTGCCTGCCATCACCCTGTGCTGAGGCCAGGACTGCCGTCTCTCACTGTTCGCCCTCCCTCAAGGAGCTCCCCCTGGGAAGGGAGGCAGACGGGAGGCTGGCACAGGCATGAGCCACACAGCAGTCCATCCCGCCTTCATAGCCAGCCCACACAGAAACGTCTGTTCCCATCTGCCGTGGAGACACTCTTTAGGTGGGTGCAGCATCTCACCAGAAGCCCTGGGGGTGAGGCTGGTGAGTGCTCCTTCAGGAGGATGAATAATGGGTTCCCTCCAGCCTCCAGCTCAACTTTCTCCACAAATAAACCTGCCTCTATGGCCACTTGGGCATGACGTTCCCCTTCCCACACCACGGTTGGGATGCAGGTCCAATTCCTCCTCTTCCCAGCCCCCATGCACCTCAGTGTTCTAGCTGAAAAGAGGGGTGATACTCCTGACTTCAGGCCTGCGATGGATAACAGGGTGTGGCCTTGGTACTGGGCCCAGACAGGTGCTCAGTAGAGGTTAGTCCCCCTTTGGGTCCTCAACCAAATTCCCATCAGAAACAGCAGGGAGGGTGGATGGGCAGTGGGTGAATGCATGCCCAGCCCTGCATGACACACTTGGGGCTGCTGGGTAAGGATGGGACTGGAGACACTCCACCCACCGCCTGGAAGAAAACTTAGTGTCAGGTCACCAGGAACCACTGCAAGTGTACAACATGCAAAATTCCCCAGGTGAAGCCTTGGGTGGGAGGGAGCAATCTGCCCTGTGTGTACCTGAGGCCCAGATCCCACCAGAATTGTCCCACAGGGCTCTAGACCCCCACCCTGTGAGGCGGCAGTGCTCAGAACCTGGCCAGAGGGGCAGAAGCTGGGGCTGGGCTGGGAAGGCTGGCTGGCATGTGTGGCTCTAGGGGCAGCAGAGGCCTGTGGAAGTCATGGGTGGGGACATCACTGAGAGACCTCTGCTCAGTCACAGTTGGCACTGTTCTGGGAGAGACTGTGAGCCACCTGTCCTAGATGTCCAGGACAGAGTTGAATGCTGTGTATCCGCTGGGGCTGCTTGGGGGTATGACATGGTTCCTAAGGTTACCTTCAGGGGTGGTACTTCAGGGGACAGCTCATGGTTCTAAACTGGGTCGGACTGGCCACCTGAGGCCTATGGTGTCATCAGGCCGGGCTGAACTGCCACAGCATCCCCACACGCCCACCCAGCACCTACCACCATCAACTGGGAGGCCCCGAGGTGGGCTGGCCCTGTGCCGGCACTTAGGGTAATGTCTGCATGAGGTCAGATGGCCAATGCCACACCCTCCTGCACCGGCAGAACCAGGCCTGGGTTTGTGGTAGGTGCTTAGTTAAGGCAGATGGAACAGTGACAGCCACAGCCAGGGCATCAGCCCTGCACGTGCTGTCATGACAGGCAAGGAAGGCTGTTATAATTAGGAACCCATGACATGCACACACACGCAAACGCAATCCAACCCACAGAGGGAAGGAGAAGATGGGAACACCACCAGAGGCAAACCCTTCTGGTGGCCGGGTGTCTCCATCTGCCAAGCACCTCCCATCCCTGGTCCCATCAGCATCACAGCAACCCCAAGAGAGGCAGGACTGAACCGCTGCTTTTAAGATGGGTAAACCAAGGCACTGAGTGAAGGGAACTTCCTGGGAGGTTCCTGGGAGTCTGTTCATCCCGTGGTGGTGGAATTCAATGAGAAAGCTGCCCAGCATCCTATAGGGCTGTAATACACAGCCCCTCCTAAGGTCAACAGTGATGGCAGCTGGGTGATCACTCAGAGGCTAAGGAAGGGGGAGAGTCAAATCCAAGGGTATCTGTCCAAGGGCCCACTCTGGGGCTTCCCAGCAGTTGGGAACTACTGCCAACAGCTCTGCCCCCCCAAGATGCCCTACTGTCCATAGCGACATCCAGTTATAAGCTGGGTACCCAGCAGACTCAGCCACGAAGGAGCCCCTTGGGCCATGCACACTGCGAACATCCCTTTCCCTGCTGGGCCTCAGTTCTCCTCTGTCTGATGGGTGCATGTGGAACAGCACGGAGCCTCTACTCAAATGCCAGAGGGAAGAGATGACTTAGCAGAAAGCAAAGCTGACAGGAGTAAACTCCTGGCTTCTGGGTTTCAAAATCCCAGGCCTCAGGGCCAAACGGAAAGAACTCTGGAGATGATGAGTCACACGGTTAATATTTCAAATGGTGTTTTCGCCATAAACCCATCCGAGTATACCCAGCACAGGGCCTGGCACTGTGTCCTTGAATATCTGTTAATGAATGAAAGAACCAAGTGGTAAACTAACCAGCCTTGAGGGAAGTGTGGGGCAGGCGGGGAGGGGGAGGCAGCTGGTTGGCCGTGGTCACACTCCAAATTAGTGGTGGCTGGGAGAGACCTTATGGTGTGGAAGGAGCAAGCTTCCTGCACTCGCATCCCCAAAACGATGCTCCAGCTGGGACAGGGACACTGGAGGGGACGCATGTAGATGACATGGATACCTAAACATTGGGGTCTCTAAGCTCTGCCTGTTCACCCCTGGGGCCACACTGGGGGTGCTGACAGCTGAAGCAAGACCTGAAGCAGGGCTGCTGTGTATTACAGACCTATCGGGTGCCGGGGCTACCTGGCGCAACCTTCTGGGCAGGGCTCTGGATGTCTCAGGGAGGCCTCGCCCTCAGCACAACGTGGGGGGACACTGAGTCTGAGTTGTTGAGCTGGCCCCGAGGCAGTCTTTCAGATGGACAGGGGACAAGTGGACTCTGGCCAAAGGGGGGCAGGACGGCTCAGCAGGGTCAGAGAGAGAAATGACTCCAAGGCCTGTTGTTCGGGGTAAGCCCTCCAGACCCAAGAACTTAAAGAAACTCTGAGAACTGAGAGAAAGAAGGGCTGTAGCCTAGAACTGTCTGAGATTTATCTATCCAACATTTGGGGGGCTCAAAACAGGAAGGGAGTGAGAGAAAAACTTAAAGTTACTTATTTTCTGTCTCATACTCAAGTTTGTGGACTTCAAGTTTAAACCTGACATTGGTAAAATACAGACCACCGATAGCTCCCACACGGGGACATGGACAAGAGAGAAGGACAAGAGAGGATGGGTGCCCTTGAGTCAGGCTGGGCAGCTCTCTCTGCGCGCTGCCTTGTTGAACCTTCAGAGTGCTCTAGACAGAATCCCCCTTCCTAGACCAGGGAACAGGGGTTCCCCCAGAGCCTGGGTTCAGGACACCTGAGGGGAAGGATGGCCCAGGGAACAAACCTAGGGTTGAGGAATGAGCCCAGGCTGTCTGTGTCTGATACTAAAGCCCTCACACCGGTTCTTTTTTTTTTTTTTGAGTCAAAGTCTCACTCTGTCACCCAGGCTAGAGTGCAATGGCACAATTACCACTCACTACAGCCTTGATCTCCTGGGTTCAGAAAATTCTTCTGCCTCAGCCTCCTGAGTAGCTGGGACTACAAGTGTAGGCATGTGCCACCATATCTGGCTAATTTTTATTACTTGTTTATTTATTTTTGCATAGAGACAAGGTCTCACTATGTTGCCCAGGCTGGCCTTGAATCCTGGGCTCAAGTGATTCTCCCACCTTGACCTCTCAAAGTGCTGAGATTACAGGCATGAGCCACCACACCCAGTTTCTTGTCCCTATTCTTACATTGTGTTAAATCACAAGCAGAGTGGTCAAAGGATTAGGAGTCACTGGGCCACAGGAAAGAAATGACTAGAAACAGAGAATGAAATGTTTCCATATCACCAGAAAATAATACTAGCCATGACAGCCACCACCACAAGAGCACTAGTCTCTCTTAAAACTCCAGATCTCCAGCTGTTCAGCCCAACACAGGTCAGAAAGCTCTTGAAGGGTGTGAGGAAGGTGGCCACCCCTCCCCTGCATCTGGGATGTCTCGGGGGTCTGAGAGGGAAGTGGCCTTCTGCTGGCCTGGCAGGCTGTTCGGCTCTCATATGAGTGTTCCCTCTCCTGGACAAGGGAGAAATACCCTGTGGTCACCACACAAAACTGAAAACAGCTCTATCCACATGGGAAAGTAGGAAGGGGCTTCAAGGAGAACACGCCATGGGATGCTTGGGTAGAACCAAGGGGGTGGCAGGAGGGGCATTCTGGGGAGCGTGGCCCAGCCCAGATGCCTGGCTCAGCAGAGCTGCACCGCCCAACTCAGGGGATGCCTGGAACTCATTAGCATTATGTCAGGAATAATATAAAATTAAAACATTTAGCTTTGGCTCCTAAAATTAAGGAGGACCAAAAGAGAAGGATGCCATTGTGCTGAGCTGCTTAGCTCTGACCTGGGCACCAATAATCTACAGCAAAGAAACCACTGCCTTGCACTTGGGCACAGCCAGGACCCTGGGGCTGCTGGCAGGGCTGGAGACAGAGCCTGCAGTTCCATCTGGGGGCAGGGCAGGAGTCTGGGTGTGACCCAGTCCCAGGACCCAGGTGAGGCCTTCCGCTGCCAGCTTGTCAGGGCAGTGCCAGGCACATGCACATCCTGCCACTCTCCTCCCTGGCCTCCCAGCCTCCACCCTGGCCACTGTTCCCAGATCCATCATCTGCCCTGTAGCCAGGGAGATTCCTACATTGCAAGCCCGCCCTTGTCACCCCCAAAACCTATGAACGGCTCTCGCTGCCCTCAGGACACAGTCCAGACCCCAGGCTGGCATTTCCAGTCTCGGGCCGTCTGACCTCTGTGACCCTCTCTAGCTCCAGTTACACCGACTCCTTGGGCCATTGGACCGTCACGTCTTTGTGCTTTTGCATATGCTATTCTCTCACCTGAAACTCCCTCAAGTCAGGACTCAGCCCCAAACGCTGGCTCCTCTGTGAGGTTCTGGGTTTTGGGGCAGGTCCTGAGCCTGACTCCTCTCTGGGTCTACCCCAGCCAGGGGTGGAAGCAGGATGGCTGCATGGGAACCTGAGACACATACAATGTTAGCACCGGCTGAACCTCCAAGGTCCTCGTGTCATAGGTGGGGATACCAGGTTTCCACCTCCCCCAGCTTTTGCAGGCCCCTGGATTCTTAGGGCAGGCTCTTCCTGCTCCTGTAACTCGTTTTGGGGGACAGAGTGCTCCAGGGTCACCCAGGCCTGGGTTCAAATCCTGACTCTGTGACTGGCACAAATCACCTGCCCCCTCTGAGATTCAGTGTCTTGGTTTGTGGGGGGGAGTAATGACCATAAAATGACGCCCTCCCAGGGCTGCAAGGGTCAGCCTCGGACACACTGAAGCACGGTCCATGCCACTGGCAACCCCTGTGCAGAGAGAGACACCGTGGTCCACGGCTCCAAAGGACAGGCAGCTTGATGGGACAGAGATGCAGGCTCCTGGCTCCTCAGGGAGGCAGCCTGGGCAGAGACTACCAAGCCTGACTTGCCCCGTGGCTGACTGGGTGGACTGCAATTCATTCAATCATTCACAAGCTGTTCATTCATCTGCTCCCTCACTCATTCACTCAGTTAACTGCTCATGGCTAGGCATCCTGAATACATTGTTCATGAAAAAAGCAAGTTACCAAACAGGGAGCATAGCACTATTTCATTTTAGTAGAGTATAATTATCATATACGTAGAGAATGTTCTGGAAAAAAATACTCCAAGGTGTCAAACAATGGTTATTTCTGAGTGGTGTAGATAGAGGTAATTTTTCCTTTTTGCATTTCACTCTCTACATTCTACTTCTTTAAACATTAAGCCTATTGCGTGTTATATTGTATACCACGTTGCTTTGTTGATGTTTTAAAAAATTAGAGTGGGCGGTGTAATACTTTCATGGAGAGGTCTGGGATGCGATGCTAGACTTCTTTCTCAGTTCCGCACATGACCTTGGGTGAGTCCTCATGGGTGACGGGACCCTGGACATCCCCATACTCCACGTGGACCCAGAAAAATTTGAGCCAGATCCAACCCAGACCCTTGCTCCTGTCCCATGTGACGTGGGCAAAAGACTCTCCTCTGAACCCAGTTCCCACATAAAAGTATGGGGACAACAAGATGGCTTCTGTTGCAAGGATTAAGGAAGACATGGAGGATGGCCAAATTCCAAAATGACTGGGGACAAAGCTTGTGATGGTGACACAAGGTGAACCCACCCACTGGATGAACTGAAGGACACAGGTGCCTCCTCATGGGGGTGACATCACCAGGCTCCCGTTTCACACGTGGTACCCCGGGATGACCAAGCAGTCTTGGGGAGGCAGAGTGCCGGTTTAATTAAATAGTGGTGACAGACAGGCTCGCTCCTGAAGCAGAGGAGTCAGTGACAAGTCCAAGCCACACACCTGGATGGGGAGGCCCGGGGCTATGATTCACCCCAGGAGTGGCCATGAACCACAGGGCACCGGGGTGGAGTGGATGCTTCCACAGCACTCCTTCCTACAGCCTAGGCCAAATGTCTGGGGACACGTCCTGAGCCTCCTACATGGGGCGCGGGCTTTGGATCAGGAAGGCCAGGTTCAAATCCCTGCTTTGCCACTTACTGCCTTGTCCTTAGGCATGCTACTTAGCCTCCCTGGTCCTGGAGATGTCTTCTGGAAAACAGAGTCAATGATCCCTGCTTGAAGGCTTATTTTGAGGACTAAATGAGATGAGAGATGGTCGGGCCAACTTCCTCTGGGCTTGGGACAGGGTCTGCCCTGTAATGCCAATATGCCAGTGGGAGGCAGCATGCTCCATGCAACCTACACAGCAGAGCCTCTGCCCCTGCCAGTCCCAGCATGCCTGTCTCAGCAGCTTCACCTAGCTGAGTCCTGCTAACCCCCCAGTTTCAGCTCATAAGCCACCTCTTCCAGGGAGCCTTTCTTGGTTCCCTGCCATTAAGGCCAGGCTCCCCTGGGGATCCCTTCCCTTCATCTCAGCCCCTGGACTCAGCAATGTACCTGTTAGGCTCTGTGCTCCTCTCTCACTGGCTGGGGGTGGGAGTCAGGCACAAGATGGGCCTGGTCCTGACTGTCCTATCACTCTGCGACCCAGCAATGGACTGAACACACAGAAGTGCTCAGGGCAAGTCCACTGAGTGCAGTTATCTGCCTACTCAGGATTACACTCTTGTTCCATCTCACTGTTGGTAAGGAGAAAGGCTCTTTACAAACCACAGAAGGCCTGAGTTGAAAAGGATATTAGAGGAAATCTGGCCATTTTACAGATGACAAGACCAGGGCTAGGCCCACTCAAGCCTGGGACAAGAGGGCTGCGCTTGAAAACCTATTTGCTAACTGCAGCACAGTGGGCTTCCACCATCCCCGGAAAGGCTGTATGTTCTAGAACAGACTTGTTGCAGCAGGCTCCAATCCATGGGGTCCAACCAGTTCTACTTCTCTGCCTCTCCCTGTGTGCGAGCCAAGCCTGGCTATCAGAAGCCCGCAGAACAGAAGGGCGGCCATTTCTCATTAGAAATACGGTCATAAAGTCGGTTTCTATTTTATTGGGGCAGCCAACGTGTCCAAACAAGACTCCCTGTGAGAGGGCAGCAGGAGGACTTGGATTTTCTTATCTATGCCTTATTGTGTGTTCCATGTTTTCTGCAGTAAGCATAGAAAATTCTCCAAACAGTTCTCAACACCCAAGGACAGCCTCTTCCCGCATGAGTCTCACGGCTCCCTGCTGGCCTCCCGCCTCCACTGCTTCTTTTGGGGGGTGGGGGTTGTGGGGCAACATTTCTGCTGAGCACAAGCCTGACGTCTCTCCTCCAGCGGCCATGCTCTCGCTGGGCGGGGTCTGCTCCTTTTGCCTGCTCACGTGAAGATAACTCTTGCCTGGAGTGATGGGGACCTGAATCTAAGACTGTTAAGTCTCCAGGTGATGGGGACCTGAATCTAAGACTATCAGTCTCTAATGCACTTCCTCTTGTCTACCATAGCGTCCCACTGGGCCTCAGTTTCACCATCTGTAAAATAAAGGGGAAGGGGCCAGAAAATGTGTCACAGGCCCCTTCTGGTCCACCACGCCCAGTGTGTGTCCTAGGACACCTGAAGGCAGGGCTCAGGTGGGTGAGTTCTGAGGGCCCCCCATCACGCCAACGCAGGACTTTGACCTTTCCAACAGAAGGCCCCGTCTATGCACACCTCTACCGAGAGAACTGGGGTCTGTACACAGCACCATGTGAGTGTTTCCCTGCCGAGGGCTTTAGCATGTCGCCACTGGCATTTCCATGTACAGCATGGGCAGGGGGCTCTCACGGCAGGAAGGAAGGATGAAGGCCATACATAATGTGTGGATATCTGCTCTGGCTGAACCCTCACATCCATGGCTTTGTCGCAACCTGTGACAATGCTGCCATGTCAGGGTTATCCCAGCCCGGGCTCTTACCACTTTGCCATGCTGCTTTTCACTCCAGTCAGAACCCTGGGCCTGGCCTTTGGGAATAGGTAGGGGCTCAGAAGTTTCTGAGGTGTTCTAGCAAAGTGAGGGTTACTGACGGCTTCTGTCCTGGGAAGGCAAAATGCAAGGTCAAGGTGGGTCAGATCTGCTGGCTGATGTGACCATGGGTGTCCATTTTCCTGGGCTTGACTATGAGACTTTAGGAATATTGTTTTGTTTAGTTTTTTTTAGTAGCTCTGTTGAGATGTAATTCACACACCCATAAAAATCCACCCATCTAAAGCGAGCGATCCCGTGGTTTGAATACATTCACAGCATTGTGCAACCATCACTGCAGTCAATTTCAGAACACGTTCCTCACTCCAAAAGAAGCTCTGCATCTATCAGCAGCCAGTTATTTCCTAGTCCTCCTCCCTAGTCCTGGAAACCACAAATCTACTTTCTTTTTTTTTTTTGAGTTGGAGTCTCACTCGGTCACCCAGACTGGAGTGCAGTGGCCGCTCCCAGCCACAGCAGCCTCGACCTGCTGGGCTCCGGCGATCCTTCCGCCTCAGCCTTCCGAGTAGCCGGAATTACAGGTGTGCGCT
>NW_007260480.1:191798-202273 GCF_000164805.1 Carlito syrichta
TCACCTCAGCCTCCCAAAGGCGCGGGATGACAGGCTGAGCCACCGAGCCCGGCTCACAAATCTACGTTCTATTTCTACAGATTTGTCCTTCCTTGTTGAGTCTTACAACATGAGGCTTTTGTATCTGGCTTCTTTCACCTGGCATCATGTTTTCAAGGCTCACCCATGCTGCAGCATGGGTCAGTATTTCTTTCTTTTTTTTTTTTTACAGCTAAATACTACTCCATTACACAGATATAACCACATTTCATCATCCACCCATTCATCGATGGACATCTAGGTTGTTTGCGCCTTCTGGCCATTATGACAAATGTTGCTGTGACCATCCATGCCTACGTTTTGGTGTGGATATCTGTTCTTATTTCTCTTTGGTATATACCTGGGAGTGGCACTGACAGATTGCGTAAGAACTGTTCATTTGTGGAACTGCCGGGCCATTTTCCAGGGCACTGCACCATTTTCCATTCCGTCACTGCGAGGGCTCCAGTTTCTCCACATCTGCCCCACACTGTGCCCGACATCCTTCTGATTCTAGCCACCCTACCTTGTGGGTGTGAAGGGGTATCTCACAGCAGCTCTCACCTGCATTTTCCTGCTAAGGATGCTGAACATCTTTTCACGTGTTCTGCCCATCTACACACCTTGTGTGGAAAATGTCTAGTCAAGTCTTTGCCTATTTTTTAACTGGGTAATCTTTTTTATTAATTGGTTATAAGCATTCTTAAGAAATTCTGGCTCAAGCCCCTTATCAGATATGGAATTGTAAAAGCAACGTGATATTTGAGCTAAAGTTAGCAACAGCTAACATGAGTACTTACAGTGTGCCAAGTCCTGCTTCCAGAGTGTTAAGTATTTTAATTCCCACAAAACTTCCACAAAGTAGGTATTACTGCTGTTGTCACTGTTATCGTCCCCATATTACAGATGGGCAGGGTCACAGAGCAGTGCATCTATCTAGGATTCAGCTGTATTCATGAAGGAGTCAGTTTTCTTATAGGTGTGCATGTGCAAATTGGGTGGAAAAGAACATCTCCCCTGCAAGGGATTCCTCACTCTGGCTCCCTCTGGGTCAGGAGCTGCCCCCTGCAAACCATGGATGCTGGATGCTTCAGAGCGGTGGTGTCAGCACCAGAGGACAGGGCCCCACTCACACCTTAGCAGTGAGCACCCCTTGGCTTTTCTCTGCAGCAGGCCTGGGCTGGGGGCAGTGCTGTGGGAACAGGGGTGGGGAGGCTTGCCCCCAGTGTGGAGGTGTCAGATGTGACCATGCTATAGCAAGCAAGCACTCATGCAGAGCTGGGGTCAAACTGCCTCTGACATCTCAGTTCTGGGCTCCCACCCAAGGCTAAGGCTGGAGATCAGACGAGCTTTATGCAAGAAGATCATGAACAAAACATTCCTGTTGTGAAATATGAAAAGGAGATCAGGCCGACAGTGGAGGAAACGCTGAGTAAACGGTGCCACAGTCCCCACGATGGATGATAACACTGCCGCAAAAACGGAGGCTAGCAAGCGCCAGGGGCTGATGGGGGATTCCTCGGCCGGATGCTAGAGTTCACCGCACTCATTATTAACAAGCCTCTCAACACTGACGCAGGGAACATGAGACACAGAGAAGTGAAATGCCCCATCCATGACGGGGGTAACTGGGGTTCAGCTCCTCTCCCCCAAGATCCTGGCTACGATCTTTGAAAGTCCCCAGTGTTGAGTATTCGCTATGCTCCAGACATTGTGCTAAGGACTGTCTCCTATGTGGATAGAGCTGGGCCCAACAAAGATGTCCCACCCTGAAGTCACCTGTTCTTTCTTCTGGTCTGAAAAATGACTAACATACGATCATGACACATTTACGCAAGGAAAGTTAAACCCCTACCTCTCAGGGTTGTTGTGAAGCCTGGAAGTCATGAGCCTGGAAGTCATGAACTATGGTGGCCCAGCTGCACCCTGCACCCGTGCCCAGGACAGAAGCCCTGGCAGAGGAGGGAGAGACACAGGATGGGGAGGAGCCCCTCAGCCTCTGCTGAACCGTGGGTCTCAGGACGCTGCCTCTCTTCCCACCTGTGTCCTTACCTGTCACACGGGGTAACAATCCTGGCCTGACGCCTTCCTGGGCACTGGGGGAATGTCGGGTCGGTCACTCTAGCACAGGCAGCTCAGGGCCCAGCTCAGACCACGGGCAGACATGTGAGGGGCTGTTTCTCACAGGGACGCTGGGAGTGCTCCACAGACCCCGCTCGCAGTCCCACCCTCCTGGACGCTACCGTTTGTGAGCTTTGCAGGTTAGTTGTTCCTGTCTCCTCCACCCTCTGTCTGCCACTCAAGGCCCCTGTATCAGGGCCTGAGCCCACCCTCCATGCCATAGCCTTCCCTGGATGTGCCAGGTGATCTCCCGCCTCCAGGCCTCTGCCACCAGTGCCTTCTTAGCCCTCCAGGCCCTGTTCAATCTCTTTCCTCCAAGTCTCTTTCCTCCAAGTCCCCCTCCAACAGCCCATGTGGTCCTTAATTTGAGAAGGGCGGGGTGGGGACTGCAGGCTCCTGTGTTCAAATCACAGCCTGGGCCAGCCAGAGACTCATCTCACCCAGCCAGCATGGGTCCTACACCAACACCCCCACACCTAACACACAAATACACACACCCCAACACACACCCGACACACAAGCCCCTCAATGCATATACAAACATCTCCCCACACTCACACACACACATTAAATACACACATGGCCAGTGTGCACCCAGTGCACATGCCCTTCAACACACATCCCAAACATCCCACCAGACACTCATTACACACACACAAATGCAACACCAACTCACATTCCCAAACTCACATACACAGAACCGATTCCCAAACACTTTCCTCCAAACACACACATGCCTTAACCACACACGCTCACCTAACACTCACACGCTGCACATACAACACACACCCACTCAACCTGACTCTCAAAAAAACTACCTTTCCCCAATGTAAGCATATGCCATGAGCATACCACATCTACTCAAACATGGACTTCAACATGTAGTCACTCACCCAGTCACACACATACATGCACGCATAAACTGGAGTATGTTTGAGGCATGATTTGGGTGTGGGGGTAGGCACCGGCTACTGGATGTGTGTGTCAGGGTGTAGGGGTAGGGTATCAAGGTATACTTTGGGTATTGATGTGGAGTCATGATGTGGGCTCACACGGCATGTGTCCATCTCCACCATACACTCCCCAACCACACCTCAACATACACGTACCTACCTATATAAGCACCCTACACTCACCTGGTCACATTCTTGCACCCAACCAGAAAACTCCCCAACCACACACACCCCAATCTCACCCCCAGACAAACTCTGCAACCATGCACATCCCCACACACTGCGAACACCCTGCCCTCAACAGACCCGATCGCATACACACACAAACCCACTCTCTCCTCACCATCCCCTGAAACCGTCAACCACTGACTTTTACAGCAGCCCTGCCACCCTCCTGGGCTCTACCCCCAGTTCACATCCCAGCCTCAAGCTTCTACGGATGGAAAGTGTGTCCCTGTGGGAATGGGGCTGTGAGCCCTCCCCCAAGGCCCCACCCCTGCTGCTGTGCCTGGGCCAGCTCCGCATGGCATGGCTCAGGTGGTGGGAGGACAGGCAGCCCCACCAGCCCTCCTTCTCAGGCGGGTCCCCCTGCCCGCATTCCTGCCTGCCCCAGGGGTTTATTCCTCCCTTGTTCGCCGATGATTAAAATACTTTTAAGCCAACCACAAAGATTGTTGTCTTTGTCTTTCTTTCTCTCTCTTTTTAAAAATAAAAACCGACAGATGCATTTGGGGACCCTCTGATTTTCCTCCGGGGCAATTTACATGACCACAACCAGTTCTTGCAGAAGAAAAGCAAACATTTCCGCAGCCTAATAGAAACATTCTCCTCCACCATCCACCTTCTCAGCAGACCCAGCTCGTGCCCAGGGACAGCTCCCAGGCCCCTCCATCCTCCTGGGAGGCCGAGGGGCCAGAGGAGGATCTGGCTGGACAGTGGGCTGCCAGCCACACGTGAGAAAACGCTCCGAGCTCCTCTGTTTGTATTTTTGTCACCAACTCTGAAGAGGGAGTTGGACGGGCATGACCAACCACCTCAGTGGCGCCCATGAAATCAGCCCTTTAAACATTTAACAACCCTAGGAGGCAGATACCACAGTGACCTCCACCTGGAGAGATGGAGTTGGAGGTCCAGCAATCACTAACTTGCCCAAGGGATCGTTGTGCCTGTTGCCAAGCTGACGGGTCAGTGCGGGCTGTGATCACCCACCTTCGTGGCTTTCTTCAGATACGTTTGTCCCACCCAGCTGACCCAGAGGGGCTCATCTAGAGAAGGTAGGCCAATCCCAGTCCTGTGAGCCCTGGAGAGCACACGCTGGGCTTCAGAACAGGGGTATACCCAGAAAGGGTGATCTTGGGGCCGGAGGAACTTGTGGGGTCATTCCATCTAAACTTCCCTCATGACAGGAATCTATTCCACGGCCCCCACCAGGGTCCAACCAGCCTTGGTTCACACATGTGCCAAGATGTTGCCCTTCCACGCGAGAAAGCCTTTCCTACCCCTCCGTCCATCTGTCTGTCTACCCACCATCCATCATATACTTCTCAAGTGCTGGCAAGATGCTGAGCGTCATCCCAGCTGCTGGTGACGGAGCAGTGAGCAAGACACTTGTGGTCTCAGTGCTTGTGCAGCTCATGTGCTCGTGGGTGACACAGACAGCAGCCAGGTAAGCAAATAAGAGGGATAATGTCACCCCATGAGAGGTACAGGGAAAAACACTCGGCCATGTGGAGTGACAGAGAGTAGTGGTGGGGAAGGGGGAGCTTGGTAACTTGGAGGTGGTCAGGGAAGGCCTCTGAAGAAGTGGCCTTTGAGCTGAGACCTTAAGGATGAGAAGGAGCCACCCATGTTAAGCTCTAGGGACAGAGAATTCCTGATAAAGGGAACAGCCAATGCAAAGGCCTTGAGGCAGGAAAGGAGGCAGAGCAAGGAGGCCTGTGCAGCAGGAGCGGAGTGGGCAAAGGGGAGGATAGCCAGGGCGGGGCTGGGGTCTGGAGAGGTGGTGGGCGCTGGAGCTCAGAGAGCGTGCCTTGCTGGCCAGAGGGAGGGTACGACCAACTGTTCTGGGCAACAGGGCTCCCTAAGATGGAGTAGCACTAGCCTGGAGAGCCTCCTGGTGTCCCCCCAAAGCGTGTGTCCAGAGCCCACGCCAGAGTCACCTCCCGGTGCAGAGACTGCCATCCTGCAACTGTGAGGCTGTGAGACTACTCACGCTTCTTTCAACCACAGCCCCTTCCATTATGTGGCCCTCGAGGGACTTTCCCAGTTGCCATCGCATCTGAGCACCCCCCAAACATGGAAAGCAGGGCAGTCGTGACAACCTCTTCCCGACAGATGAGGCACACACAGTAAGTTCTCCATAGAGCAAAACTTGAACCCATGTCCTTCCTTCAGGGTGTCCAGAGGACCCCACCAACCCCACCCTAACCCGTGGAGCAATGCTTGGGTACCTGAAGTCATGGCAGGCAGCTGGGGCCAGACACGGTGCCTGGCTACTTAAATATCTTAGCTTATAAAAGGAGAGCACCGAAGAGCAGAGGGGAAATGACTTGTCCAAAGTCACACTGCAAATCTGAGGAGGAGCCAGGGTTTGACTCAAGTCTGGTACCACAGGACAAGCCAAACACTTCATTAGTGCCCATCTGGACTGAGGCTTGAGTCTGTGAGCAATAGGGACACTGGGGAAGGGTGCAGGTGGGTGTGGGGTACCATTAGAGGGGAACAATGCAGGTCCCACCAACTGTGACCTGGAGCATTCCTGTCACCAGGCACCACTGGCCAGGTCTGAGAGGCTGGGCACACTCCCCTGTGAGCTGCTGCCTTGATGGACTCAGGAGGGCTGCCCTTCCCCCAACTCCCTCTGACACCACCGAGGTCACTTCTGAAGGACACTCTCTCTTCCTCCCAAGTTCCCATCAGGACTTCTGAAGCCTGAAGGGGACAGTCTCTGGGGTGCACACCAGAAAAGGCCTTGCAAGAAGGGCAGGGGACCCAGGTACCCAAAAGGGATGGGCAGCTCCCTGGGAACTGGAGACTGACTCCCTAGGTGGGCCTGGTGGCCACCCATGGGTCAGCTTCCTTAGGCTTGGGAACCCATGGGGCTGGCATGTTCCAGAAAGAAACACACAGACTCTCAGAATCAAAGACTAGTCAGATGGAAAGACTAGACACCCCACCTCCCCAGTCAGGTGGCTTCCCTACCAAGCAATCTCTCTCAGGCCACTCTGGTTCCGTAAGCCCTCTAGGTTACATCTCATCTGTGGCTCTGAAGGCTGCTGAGAGAGATGTGGCACTATCAGTTTGGACTTTAAAAAGACCACTCTGGGTGCAGTCTAGAGCATGGACTGAAGGGGACCAGAAAAGAGGCCACACAGGTGAGTGGACATGTGCACAGGTGCGCTGTAGGTGAGTGTGTACAGGTTTACTGCAAGTATGTGTGTGTACAGGTGTAGCACAGGTGTAGGGGGGTGTGTGTGTGTATGTGTGTGTGTGTGTGTGTGCGTGCGTGTGTGTGTGTGTGTGTGTGTGTGTGTGTGTGTGCACAGGCTTGTTCTGCCCACCTGGGGCTATGAAGACGTGGCTGGACCTTAGGAAAGCCCTGAGAACCAAAAACCTCTCTAAATCATAGGTTAATTGCCCCAGACTCAGAAACCAGGCACACAGGAAAACCCTCAGGATGAGGGCATCACTCCCAGGATGAGAAAGAGGGAGGGCTAAGCCGCAGCCCACACTTCACCACCACCCCCAGCCCGTGCGACCACCTTCGCAGACAGTAGTCCAGAACCCCCAGGTGTGCCGTGGGACATGAACAGCCCAGGCCAGCATTCACAGCCCCTCCTGCCTCCCCAAGCCCCAGGGTGAACCCGCAGCCAGGGTGGGACGGGAACAAAGTGTGTCCACTCGGCCACACTCGGGCCCTATTTGCCGAACACCCTGGATACTACATACATAGGATCAAGTCTCCAGGACTGCCCCCACGGTGGGCCTTCTTCATAACTTCCATTTCACAGAGGAAGAAACTAAGCCATGGAGAATTATGCAACGTGCCTATGTTCACCCAGATAGAAAGTCACAGCAATTGGGCTTTGGCTCAAGCAGTCTGGCTCTAGAGGGAGGTTCAGGAAGCTAGGTCATCAGTCCTTGGTGACTGACTAGACATAAGGATGTGAGGAAGAGTCTAGAGAGCCGCCTGTGGTTCTGAGGGATGGAAGGCAGGGCAGTAGCAGGGACCCAGATACAGAGCAGCCATGCTCTGTGGCTGAGGCCGGCTGGGGAAGAACCCGGCCCTCTGACCCCACCAGGCGGGCCTTGAAACAGACACAGAGCGAATCACGTGGGAGCACGGTGCCGTTGAGCGGCTACCAAGAAGTATCTTGTCACTCCAATTACATTTCTGAATGCCTCTCCTAATTCCCTTCCTGTAAAATCAGGCAGACTAGGTAAATATATACTTTTTTTTTAAATGAAGCACGTTATAGTACCTAAATGGTTTTTATCAAGTTGTTTCCAGTCTCTTGAAATGTTCTGATTTCTAAATAATCCTTTATCCGTTCCATATGCCCCTCTGAAGTCATTGTTAACAGAACAGCAGAAAACACATAAATAATCTTCCCTCTCACATGAGCTTACGATGGACTCCAGTTACTGTCAATCAAATGTCGTTAGGTAGCCCCAAATCAAAGCAAGACAGAGGGGCCGCTTGTTAGACCAGGGACCAGCCTCTGGATGCTGAGGGATGGGGCCCAGAGGGGGCTGGCAGCACCCAGTCCTGCGGTGGGCACTGCTTGTCAGGCTGGCAGGGCACTGTCAAACACATGGCGGGTGGGTGAGGCAGAGGGCCCAACGCAGGGAACCCTCCAGCCAGGCTGAGGTCATGCTAAATAAGTGTCATCCCCTGGGGTTCAGTCCCCTGCTCTGTCATTTACCGTCAAAGCGATCTTTTGAAAGCAGCATTAAGGAAGGCCTATGGAGGCCTCTGATCGAAGCCTTCATGGATCTCAAGCTAAGTCCTGGTTCCTCCACGTGCATCCAGACCCCTGCCTGACCCAGTCCTGTGGATCAGCCCAGTCTCCAGGCATTGCTCTCCACCCCAGGCCCTGTGCTCCGGCCCTGGCAGACCTCCAGCCATTCCTAAACATGATGCTCCATTGTTCAGCTGCTCCCACATCTCTTTCTCACACACTCGTGCCCTGAGGGCCAGCCCACACGTCCACTGCCTTTCTCCAGTATGCGGCTTCCTTACCAGACTTAGGGCAAGGTGGAGGAGGATGTACCCTTTGTGTCATAGCACCCAGCACCATCCCAGGGCCTGGCTCAGAGGAGCTCTCACCAAAGGCTGAATAAATGAACAGATGCTCATCCTTCCCTTGGGAGAAGCATTTGTCCCATTCAATTCAGGACACCCTCAGTATGTGCTTCTTTGCTTCTCTCTCTCAGATTATCTAGAATCTGCCGGAGACAAAACCAGGGCTTACCAAGCAACCGCCTGCTTCCTGGCCCTGCCAGCTATGGGTCCCAGTGCTCCAGATCCGGAAGGCTAAAACATCTGGAAGGAGATGGCAGCCCTAGACCTGTTTGTGCTGTCTCAGAAACTGAAAACCAGGAGAGTTGTAAATCCCAAACTCAAGAGGGCTTGCAGTAGCAGAGCTAAGAGTCAGACCCAGAGCAGGAAGGGTCTGGAGCACCTTGCAGACCCTAGAGCCCAGAGCTTCCTGGAAACAGACACCCAGAACACAGGGCGCCTTGCTGGTCTCGGTCATCTTGTGTAAACCCTGTCTTGTTGGGCTTTGGCTTTTCTGAAGTAGGGACTGAGTGTCTCTTGGCTGTGCCCATCCCTCCTTGAGCCTGACCTGACACAGAGTGGACAGACACTGGGGCTGCTGGCTTAGGGTGGGCAGCAGAGAGGACCTTGGGCCTGGAGCCCACAGGCCACAACCCCATCCTGCCATTTGCTCAATCCCAGTTTTGGACTACAAGTCAGAAGGTCCCTGCCTTCACCTCCTTTCTCCTTCCTTCATCCTGGGGCCTGTCCTCAGAGCATGCACGGCACTGCCCTGCCCTCCTAGGCCACTTTGGGCTGGGTGACAACTGGGGGCTCCTACGGGTACCCATCCACTGGGCTGTCCCTCCCAGTCATCCTCTCACCACGCATCTCCCCTTGCCCTCAGGATCCAGCCCAGCTGCTGCAATGTGGGTCAAGGGCCTGGGCCTGAGCCCATGGACCTCTGCTGAGGCTCACCCCACCACACGCCTGGTACCAGCAGGCCTCGGCCCTGTAGCTGGCGCTCTGCCACGTGTGGGGGAGCGCTCAGTCTCCCTGTCTCTCTGATACACACACAACCTTATTCACATACTCATATTCACACACACACACACCGACACACTCTCACACATACACACACTCAAATACATACATTCACACATATACATACTCACATATATGCATGTACACACACTCTCACATATCCAGACTTGCATATACACATACACACTTACATTCACACACACACACTCATACATGTACACTCACCCACATAAACCTGCACACACCTGCATATACCCACTCTCACACATATACACACATACACAAACACACACATACACACACTCACACATATACACACTCACATAAACACATACACACACATTCTTCTCACATGTACACACTTGTTTATACATATATACACACTCACACCCCCCACACTCAACCATCTACACACTCACATATACACATATTATCTTCTCACATGTACATGCTGGCGCACAAACACACACACACCCTTACCTTTGCCCACACTCTTCCCTCTCCTAGAATGGCCTTCCTCCTACTTTGGCTAGCATCTCCTCAACCTTCAAGGTCCAACTCAAGTGCTCCCTCTCCTGGGAAGCCCTCCCTGACTTCCCAGGCAGGATTAGGGGCCCACAGCTGCGTTCCCAGCAAGATAAAGCGCACACACAGCACATGAAGACCTTTTAACCAGAACGTGCCTAGGCAGGGACCAAGTTCTTGAGGGAGACACAGAAAAGTCCAACACGAAGCTGGAGAAGCTTGCAGCTCACCAGCAAAGAAAGACAGACAAAAGCCAGCTTTGACAGTCCCTAGGACAGTGGCCATGCCCAACTCATCTCTGTCCCAGCACTGAGGGAAGACAAGGACCACTGGAGGTTGCCAGGCCTGCCCCGCCCAGTGACTGAATCCCCTGGCAGCCTCCAACCCTGATTCCCATGCCTTGGGGACACGTGTTTATTTCCGCCACAAGGGTAGCAGTTCCGCTGGTGGACAATTCTGGACAAGAAGACCTGGTCCACACACTGAGCTACCACTGTCTCCCTCCAGTGCCTGCCAGTGAGAGTGGAAGCCGCAGTGGGCGGGTGGGGGGGGCT